>NC_134400.1:146000367-146111240 GCF_050003625.1 Haematobia irritans | reverse complement strand
TCAAGTTCGAAGATGGGCTATATCGGTCCAGTTTTTGATATAGTCCCCATATAAAACGACCTCCCGATTTGGGGTTTTGGGCTTATAGAAATTGTAGTTTTTATCCAATTTGCTTGAAATTTGAAATCTAGAGGTATCTTATGACCATAAAGAGGTGTACCAAAAATGGTGAGTATCGGTCCATGTTTTGGTATAGCCCCCATATAGACAGATCTTCCGATTTTACTTCTTGGGCTTATAGAAACCGCAGTTTTTATTCAATTTACCTGAAATTGGAAATTTAGAGGTATTGTAGGACCACAAATACGTGTGCCAAATATTGTGAGTATCGGTCCATATTTTGGTATAGCCCCCATATAGACCGATCTCTCGATTTTACTTCTTGGGCTTATGGAATCCGCAGTTTTTACCCATTTTACCTGAAGTTGGAAATCGAGAGGTACTTTAGCACCGTAAAGAGGTGTGCCAAAAATGGTGAGCATCGGTCCATGTTTTGGTATGGTCCCCATATAAACCAACCTCCCTATTTGGGGTCTTGGGCTAGAAACCGTAGTTTTTATCCAATATGTCTGAAATTGGAAATCTAGAGATATTTTAGAACCATAAAGAGGTGTGCCGAAAATGGTGAGTATCGGTCCATGTTTTGGTATAGCCCCCATATAGACCGATCTTCCGATTTTACTTCTTGGGCTTATAGAAACCGCAGTTTTTATTCAATTTACCTGAAATTGAAAATTTAGAGGTATTGTAGAACCACAAATACGTGTGCCAAATATTGTGAGTATCGGTCCATTTTTTGGTATAGCCCCCATAAAGACCGATCTCCCGATTTTACTTCTTGGGCTTATGGAATCCGCAGTTTTTATCCATTTTACCTGAAGTTGGAAATCTAGAGGTATTTTAGAACCATAAAGAGGTGTGCCGAAAATGGTGAGTATCGGTCCATATTTTGGTATAGCCCCCATATAGATCGATTTCCCGATTTTACTTCTTCTACAATCCGAAGTTTTTGTCCTATTTGCCTGAAATTGGAAATCTAGAGGTACTTTCGGGCCATACAGAGGTATGCCGAAAACGGTGAGTATCGGTCCATATTTTAGTATAGCCCCCATAAAAACGATCTCCCGATTTAACTCCTTGGGTTTCTAGAAACCGTAGTTTTTATCTGATTTGCCTGAAATTGTAAATATTCTGGTATTTTAGGCTCACAAAAACGTGTATCGGATTAAGTTTTTATCGGTCCATTTGGTAATGCCTCCACATAGACCGACTTCACTTCTTGAGGGTGTAGAAGGCGCACTGATCATGAAAATTGCTTGAAACTCAATGTAAATTTTCCAGGTTTTTCTTCCACAGATTTAAGATTTCAAATCAAGATGTTATTTTATAATTTTCTTGCACACTTACAAGAGATGTTAATGATTCCTCTAAAACTCAAACAATAATGGTTCTTATAAATCAAGAATCTGATATAGCCTTCATAGGTGAAATCTTTAAATTTATCTTCGGGAAGTGTCCACAAGTCCTCAAGCCCTCCCGAAATTTCGAAGGAAACCCTAATATTTGGTTCATGGTGGTGGGTATTTAAGATTCGGCCCGGCGAACTTACTGCTGTATATACTTGTTTTTTAATCATAACGAGTTCTGTATGCAAAGAAAACATCTATTTTTTATATTTTTATTATAAAACGATTCAAATAGAACAAAAGTCCAAAATATGTTAGCCCCAATATAAACCAATTTCCAAACTTTAGCATATTTCTATATTGGACAAAGCACAAATTTGGTTTCGTTTTTGTAGTTCTGTGTCTATTTGGAATCAATTTGTTAGGGAAGTAAATTCATCACTTTAATGATATTTAATTGATTTTGGGCCAATCGCAATTCCCCTTATTCTTGTATTTGTAGTTTTGTTTATTTATTTATTTTTGTAGAAATATTCATACAGTTGGTTGTGTCGAAGCTACAAAATTTAAATCAATTTACGTAGTGATTTCGATTTATTGAAGTTATGAGTAACGCAATGCGATATACAGTATGTCCGGCTTTATCACAATGGACTGAATAGTCTAAGTGAGCCTGAATCAATTCGGGCTGCCACTTTAACCTAACCTATGTCCGGTTAAATTACCAAATATCGAAAAACTCTTTTATTCGTCGTATTTCTAATACACAACTGGACGGTAAATTATCTTCACTTAACTACACATCTCGGTTAATTGTCCAACGAATTTTATCTCCAAATGATAAAAGTTCTTATATATTCCACAAAGAAAATTTCATTAAAATTAAACCAACGAAAATTTTCCCATTAATATAATCAAAATATTGTTTAAACACTCAAAACAAAAAAGTATACTTGAATTCAAAGATTTTGACCTTCCCTTAAGAATTTAGGTATTGATTCCGAGCCATTGATGCGTTTTCTTTAAAATAAAACAATTTTTAGCGACCTCATTTATCAAATTTTTTGTATATATATATATATATATATATATATATATATATATATATATATATATATATATATATATATATATATATATATATATATATATATATATATATATATATATATATATATATATATATATAGCCCCCATATAAACCGATCCTCAATCACACAAAAATCGATTGCCACTCGAGCCAAAAATAATATACCAAATTTTATTGCCATAGACCTGGCCGAACTTACGGCCGTATATATATATATATATATATATATATATATATATATATATATATATATATATATATATATATATATATATATATATATATATATATATATATATATATATATATATATATATATATATATATATATATATATATATATATATATATATATATATATATATATATATATATATATATATATATATATATATATATATATACGGCCGTAAGTTCGGCCAGGTCTATGGCAATAAAATTTGGTATATTATTTTTGGCTCGAGTGGCAATCGATTTTTGTGTGATTGAGGATCGGTTTATATGGGGGCTATATATAATATAGATCGAAAAGGACCAATTTTGGCATGGTTGTTATCGGCCATACCCTAGAGAAATGTACCAAATTTCAACCTGATCGGATGAATTTTGCTCCTCCAAGAGGCTCCAGAGGTCAAATCTGGAGATCGGTTTATATAAGGGCTACATATAATTATGGACCGACATGGACCTATTCTGGTATGGTTGTTAGAGACCATATACTAACACCACGTGCCAAATTTCAACAGAATCGGGTGAAATTTGCTTCTGTTAGAGGCTACGCAAGTAAAATCTGGCGATCGGTTTATATGGGGGCTATATATAATTATGGACCGATGTGGACCACTTTTTGCCTGGTTGTTAGAGACCCTATAACAACACCATGTACCAAATTTCAGCCAGATCGGATGAAATATGCTTCTGTTAGTGGCTCCGCATGCAAAATATGGGGATCGGTTTATATGGGAGCTATATATAATTATGGACCGATGTGGACCAATTTTTGCGTGGTTGTTAGAGACCATATACCAATACCATGTACCAAATTTCAGCCAGATCGGATGAAATATGCTTCTCTTAGAGGCTCCGCAAGCCAAATCTGGGGATCGGTTTATATGGGGGCTATATATAATTATGGTCCGATGTGGACCAATTTATGCGTGGTTATTAGATACCATATACCAACACCATGTACCAAATTTGAGCCAGATCTGATGAAATATGCTTCTCTTAGAGGCTCCGCAAGCCAAATCTGGGGGTCCGTTTATATGGGGGCTATACGTAAACGTGGACCGATATGGTCCATTTTCAATACCATCCGACCTACATCAATAACAACTACTTGTGCCAAGTTTCAAGTCGATAGCTTGTTTCGTTCGGAAGTTAGCGTGATTTCAACAGACGGACGGACGGACATACTTAGATCGACTCAGAATTTCACCACGACCCAGAATATAACATATATACTTTATGGAGTCTGAGAGCAATATTTCGATGTGTTACAAACGGAATGACAAAGTTAATATACCCCCCACCCCCATCCTATGGTGGAGGGTATAATATAAATATTCAATCCGTCACTGAAATCTGTGGGAGCAATTACATTTTTAATTGAATTGATTATTTTGTGGTTGGCGTTGGTAATTTATATTTCCATAATTGAAGTTTCAATAAGAATTAATTGGCTCAATTAATTTCTTCAATGTATCTAAAAAAAAATCTTTTTCTGTGCAACAAACTTTTGTTTAGAATATTATATTAATATTGCAATTCCAAATTTTAAATACACACAAAAAAATTTTTTTCTGATTCAATCACGAAATTAATTGATCCAATTAATTTTTTAATTGAAATGTCTTCAATCACGAAAATGATAGTATCAATCACAGTTTTAATTGGGCATAAAAAATTCTTGATTAAAAAATTAATTGATTTCATTGCCATATTTCAATTAATTTTTTAATTGATTCAATTAAAAATGTAATTGATGTTGATTGCAAAACTCAATTAATTTATTAATTAAAAAAAGGTAACTATTTTCAATTAAATTCTGAATTGGCTTAGAATTTTTATTTGGATTAACAATTGATTGTTAAAAAAAAAAATTAATTAAAAATTTAAAAAAATGTTCATCATCATCATAAACAGACTTAGTCTTCCGAATTTGATTAAAAGTTAAATGTATCAATTAACTTTTTAATTAAAAATTTTAAAATTTTCAATCATTGACTTAATTAACTTAATGTTTCTATCTTGATTAAAAAGTTAATTGTAGCAATTAATTTATTAATTGAAAAAAATTTCAAATTCAATTAACTTTTTAATTGGAAATATTTTGGTGCTATTTTTTTCTGTGTAGACTCTAATAGCACTTAATGATACGCGAAGGTTTGCTAGAAGAGGAAATTTTGACTTATTAAATTGTGGATTTGGAATAAAAAAAAACTTTTGAAATTTTAATAATAACAAGTACACACAAAGAAAAAAACGTTTGGAAAACGTGTACCAAAAACGTTTATCTTTTGTTAGAGTTTTTTGAATTGCTTCGAAAATTTTAAACTTTTATCACCAAAAAAATTCGTTTGGTACAAAATTTTTTTTTTTAATAAAAAAAGTTATTTTTGAAACAACAACACAGTCCATTTCGTTTATATCAAATACTGTTCTTTTCTGACTTTAGGCCTTTAATAAGACACATTTTACAGTTCAAAATTTAATATACTACAATGTAATGTTGAACATTTTTTCGGAATCTTCCGAACATATCTGGAATATATGTAAAAAAAAAAACTTTGGTCGAAACAGGGATCGAACACACGACCCTTGGCATGTAAGTCGGACGTAGCAACCACTGCTCCACGGTGCCAAACTAAATGTTTGTTTCTGTTAAATAAACTTTGTTTATTCGGTTCGTGGGCGCCGCAAGATATGCTATATAAATATAACTTATATGGATATTTACCCAGCAAAAAAATTTGGAAGTTCTTCCAAAGGCACAACTTTAAAAGCACTTCCAGAAGATGTACTCACAATGATGTTCTTTATTTTAACTACACAGGAAGTTCTTTTTATTCAATTTTTTTAAAACAGGCGTTTTTTATATTTTTAATGGGCAATTTTAACTTCTTATGTTTCAAATTGGTTAAAAACAGTTTTAGAATTCATAAAAAGGTACAAATTATTTAAATTTTGTCGAAAAAAATGCTAAATCCAATCTGAAAAAATTGTGAATTTTGTAAAATATTTGAGGTCAAACGTTTCAGACAAGCGTTAGAATCCATTAAAAATTATAAAAAATTATAAAAATTATTTATTTGACAAAATATCACAGAATTTTTTAATTTACATCCAAAACATTGAATTCGGATCACACCTAAAGAAGTGATGTAAATTCAGTGCACCGGCTGTTGAAATGGAGGACTTCCGTCCTATGACAAGCCCATGTTAAATTCATCGCTTCTGCGTCAATTTTGCACCACTTCCGGATCCAAAAAGAACATTTTCATTACTTTTTTGGCGACGCTTTTTTTGCTGGGTATCTATTGATGGCCATAACAGGTAGATAGGTTTTGAGTTTGTCTTTATGAAATTGTTTTTACATCCTGGAAAAGAATAAACGTTTATCACAAAAAGTATATACTTTTCTTCCAAATATACTTCCTTACAGCGAAAAGCAAATGAGAAACGATCTTTGTTTGTCTAAAATTTCTTTTGGGAGGAAAGAATTATTTTTTTGCGTGTACACAAACGAAAAGTGTTTATAATAAAATGTTTATTTAATTATATTTACAAATTGTTTATAGCACCAAGAACGAATGGCTTTCTGCCACATATATGACACATCTTGATGTTTCGTTTAAAATTCTACTATCGTACTATGCAATGCCACGCATTTAGCTTACAATATTTTTTACGTATTCATTCTCATTACATATGACCAACCTCTAAGCCAATACATTGTTCATATAAAATTATTCCAATATCAATATGTATAGACACTTTTATTATCAACATTGTTTATAAACATTGCCACTTCTTGATTACATAGTTCGGGCATAAACCAAAACAACAGTTTATTGTTTATAAACAGTGATGCCACCCCTTTTGGTTATTACCACCAAAGACAATAAAGTTTATTGTCTTTGATTACCACAATTTAAGTACAGAAACTACCAAAAAAAAAATACTACCTAAAAATCTTGATAAAATAAGGCATGCAGTACAATTTCAATAAAAACAAAATTTTTGTTCTCTAACAATTTTAACGTCTCAGTTGAATACTTTCATCAAAAATCTGTAGTCAGATCAATTCGTTGCATACGGTACACTCAAAAAAAGTGAACCCTCTATTTCGCTAAAGCCAATTTAACTTTACTTAAGTTCATGGAATTATCATGTTTGTAGAAAGTTTCCATCATACAAATAATTTTTTGTGTACGTCAGTTAAACGAACTTGAAAACGGGAACAAATTATAAACAAATGAAGCATAAAGATTTACTAAATTCGTGCTTCTCACAAAATAGTCCATTATTTCTATGAATTTGTAAATTTTAACTACATCATGCCCATCATGAACCTTGTAAGACCGTAAAGACATTCTTGCAATTTTAAACTCGAATTTTTTCCTTCAATTTACACACTTTTCTTTAACAAGTGAAAAAATTAATTATGTCTAATAAATTTTCTTGAATTTGTCGAAAAATATTTACTTATTTGTGTGATATTAGCGTTGTTAAAAAAAAAAAAAACAAAAACAAAAAAACAAGTATATACGGCCGTAAATTCGGCCAGGCCGAATCTTATGTACCCTCCACCATGGATTGCGTAGAAACTTCTACACTGTTAGAAAAATATGTTTTTCATATGTTCCGATATAAACAAAATGTGTTTCGGGAACAATTTTTAAACACAATATATTTAAGTGCCAACATGTAATGTTCCTAAACTAACACTAAATGTTTGGGACAAATATGTTAATATGTTAAAATATATTATGTTTGGGGTATGAATGTTTCATAAAAATAATATGTGTGAATGTAAACATATACAAATTTACAAATTTCGAGCAAACATATATATGTTTACAATTTCTGTGAAACGGTTGTATGTTCTTTCGGAAAACTACTTTATGATAAGGCCAAAAATTTTATATGTTTAAGTCTAAATATTATTTAATTTGAATATTAGAATGAGTATTCGGAGTAAAGAGAATAGACATTCGGAACCAAGAGCATAGAGATTTGAAAAAAACAGCATGTGTTTTCGCCTTGAGAGGAGAATTTTATGTATGTGGGGACAAGTGTTTTGTTTGTCATTTTGGCATTATGGACACTCATTTTTTAACGGCCTTAAAGGTAAAAATGAAATTAAGTACAAAACACGATAAGTTTTAAAGGCATTTAAAATGGTGTTAAATGCTAGTAAAAAACGGTTCACGCTTAAATAAATTTATGTGTACATTATAAAATTATTTATGTATGTTTATACTCTTCTTTTGTTAGAGTTTTTGATTTTCTTCCAAAATTTCAAACTTTTATACCAAAACCAGTTTTTTTTTATAAAATTGTTATTTTTGCAAAAAAAAAAATAATAATATTTTATCCAAAAGCTCAGTCCATTTCGTTTATATCAAGCACTGTTTCTGACTGTAAATTTTTAATAACCCACATTTCGAAGTTTCATTATAAAAATTTAATATAGTATAAATGTCTAAATTGCAAAAAAAAATGGTTCGGTCGGAGCAGGAATTGAACCCACGACCCTTTGCATGCAAGGCAGACATGCTAAGCACTGCTCCACGTGGCCAACAAATGTATGTTTCTTTTAAATAATGTTATGTTTGCATGGGCTCGTGGGCGCTGCAAAGTATGCTATATAAATGTAACTTGTAACGATAATTGTCTACTGGTGACTATAACTACTACGTAGCCCAGTGGATAGTGTGTTGGCTTACAAACTGTATGGGCCTCGGTTCGATTCTCCGCCCAGGCGAAAGGTAAAATTAAAAAAAAAAAATAAAAAATTGAATAATTTCTTCAACATTATTTGTATCACAGAAAAAGGTGCCAAGAACTAAAAATTTCGTGGAAGTGAAAATTATGTGAGGGAATGAGCACAATCTTCTTTGGGGAAAATTCTTCCAAGCATATAATATTTTTGGGCACAAAATGCTTCCAAACATATAATATGTTCACATAAAACAAACATATTAATATTTCGGCAGTATCCAATAATATATGTGCTTCCTGCAAAATATGTTTGGAACATATGTTAAAGAAGCGATTTTTTTTGAGGGTGTACGAAAGACTGTCATCCACAATTGAATTACTTGGGTTGTGGTATCTTAAACCTTCTTAACACGGTCTTCTAAATTGTGAGTTAGTCCATACGTGGTATATATTAGACAAAAAAATTATGTATAGGTAAGTCTACAAATAAATACGAATCGATATGGATTTTTGCACGGTACGTAGAGAGCCACAATTGAAAAATGGGGGTCGCTTATATGGGGGCTATATACAATTATGAACTTGATATGGACCAATTTTTGTGTGATTGGGGATCGATTTATCTGAAGGCTATATATAACTATAGAAAGATATGGACCTAGTTAGGCATGGTTGTTAACGGCCGTATACTAGCACAATGTACCAAATTTCAACTGACTCGGATGAAATTTGCTCCTCCAAGAGGAGCAAATCTAGGGATCGGTTTATATGGGGGCTATATATGATATGGACCATTTTTGGCATGGTTGTTAAATATCATATACTACCACCACGTACCAAATTTCAAGCAGATCGGATGAATTTGGCTTCTCCAAAAGGCACCGGAGGTCAAATCTGGGGATATAAACCAATTCCTGCATGGTTGTTGAATACCATATACTAACATCACGTACCAAATTTCAATCGAATCGGATGAATTTTGCTCTTCCAAGGAACTCCGGGGATCTGGGGGCTATATATAATTATGGACCGATTTCGACCAATTTTGGCATGAGTATTTGAGGCCATATATTAACACCACGTACCAAATTTCAAGTGAATCAGATGAATTTTGGTCTTCCAAAAGGCTCCGGAGGTCAAATCTGGTGATCAGTTTATATGGGGACTATATATAATTATGAACCGATGTGGACCCATTTTTGCATGGTCATTAGAGACCATATACTAACACCATGTACCAAATTTCAGCCAGATCGGATGAAACTTGCTTCTCTTAGAGGCTCCGCAAGCCAAAACGGGGGATCGGTTTAGCGTGATTTCAACAGACGGACGGACATGCTTAGATCGACTCAGAATTTCACCACGACCAAGAATATATATATATATACTTTATGGGGTCTTAGAGCAATATTTCGATATATTACAAACGGAATGACAAATTTAATATACCCCCCATCCTATGGTGGAGGGTATTAAAAAACGTTTGGAAAACGTGTACCGAAAACGTTTTTCTTTTGTTAGAGTCTTTGAATTTCTTCGAAAATTTTAAACTTTTATCACAAAAAAAAAAAATTCGTTTGTTACAAAATTTTTATTTTTTCAGAAAAAAAAATATTTTTGAGCCAACAACACAATCCATTTCGTTTATGTCAAGCAATGTTCTTTTCTGACTTTAAGCCTTTAATAAAACACATTTTACAGTTTTATAATAAAAATTTAATGTTCAAAACCTTTTCGGAATCTTCCGAATATATCTGAAATATATGCACAAAAAAACTTTTTGGTGTTTGGTCGAAGCAGGGATCGAACCCAGGACCCTTGGTATGCAAGGCGGGCATAGCAACCACTGCTCCACAGTGCCCAACTAAATGTATGTTTCTGTTAATTAAAGTTTGTTTACTCGGCTCGTGGGCGCCGCAAGCTATGCTATATAAATAAATATAACTTATATGGATAATTGTCTATTGATGACAATAACAGCTACATAGCTCAGTGGATAGTGTGTTGGCTTATAAATTGCATGGTCCGCGGTTCGATTCTCCGTCCAGGCGAAAGGTAAAATTTAAAAAATTTATAAAATCGAATAATTTCTTCTACATTGTTTGTATTACAGAAAAAGGTGTTAAGACCTAAAAAACCTCGTGGAAGTGAGAAAGATATGAGGGAAAATGCAATTAGCCAGAAAAGATTGTTTTTTGAGTTAGTCTTTATGAAATTCTTTTTACATCGTGGAAAAGAATTCGCGTTTATCGCAAAAGGTATATACTTTTCGTCCAAATAAACTTCCTTCAAGCAAAAAGCAAATGAGAAACTAACTTTGTTTGGGAGGAAATAATTATTTTTTTGCGTGTACGCCTAACATAAGGCTAGAAAACTTATTTGTAACCTGAACATATCGCTTTCTTTTCGCCATATGTTTAGGTTACAGCAACACATATTGAAAAATGTGTGTGGACAAAAGCCATTGAAGTTCTAAAAAGCCCAAAGAGCTCACCGATGAAAAAAAGCCAAGGAGTTGTTTCCCTTGCACGAATGTGGTCAACTACCGAATTTGTTTATCTCCGATGAGAAGCAATTTCAAATGGGCACACAAAATGATCGGGTTTACTTGCCAAAGAGGTCAGCTGAAAATTTGCACATCCTATTGGCCAGCAGAATGCAAGCACCGCCGATGGTAATGGTGTCCACCACTGCACCATTATCGTAGGGTCATAATATATACTGAATATTATCGTGAAAATGTTCTAAGGACAGTATTGAAGCCCTGGGCAGAAAAATATTTTGGCCGCAGACTATAGTCATTCCATCAACGCACCCTGCTCAAGTCAATCAAGAATGACGAATGTTTCTTTTTTTTCATTTCGACCGAACAATGACCATCAAAATTTCAATCCGTTGAAAGTTTGTGCCTGGGGAATTTATACCCTTCACCACTACTGTGGTACAGGGTATAATAAGTTTGTGCATTTGTATGTAACGCCAAGAAGGAGTAATCATAGACCAACCTTTTACTATACCGATCGGCTTGGAATTAAATTCTGAGTCGATTTAGCTATGTCCGTCTGTCTGTCTGTCTGTTGGTGTATTTTTGTGTGCAAAGTACAGCTCACAGTCTTAAAATTTGGTATAGGGTCCTGTTTCGGCTCAAAGACGACCCCTATTGATTTTGGAAAAAATCGGTTCAGATTTAGATATAGCTGCCATATATATTTTTCACCGATCTGGTCATAATTGGCGTGTATATCAATCGATCTTCCTCAAATTCCGTACATCCGAATATTTTATGAGTCTCGAAAAACTTGCAAAATATCAGCCAAATCGGTTCAGATTTAGATATAGCTCCAATATATAGCTTTCGCCCGATTTACACTCATTTGCCCACAGAGGCCAATTTTTTTCTCCGATTTAGTTGAAATTTTGCATAGGGAGTAGAATTAACATTGTAACTATGCGCGCCAAATTTGGTTGAAATCGGTTCAGATTTGGATATAGCTCCCATATATATGTTTTTCTGATTTCGACAAAAATGCTCAAAATACCAACATTTTCCTTGTTAAATCGCTACTGCTAGTCTAAAAGTTGTAAAAATGACTCTAATTTTCCTAAACTTCTAATACATATATATCGAGCGATAAATCATAAATAAACTTTTGCGAAGTTTCCTTAAAATTGCTTTAGATTTAAATGTTTCCCATAGTTTTTTACTAACATTGTGTTCCACCCTAGTGCATTTGCCGACTTAAATTTTGAGCCTATAGATTTTGTAGAAGTCTATCAAATTCTGTCCAGATCGAGTGATATTTAAAAGTATGTATGTGGGACAAACCTTTATATATAGCCCCCAACACGTTTGACGGATGTGATATGGTATCGAAAACTTAGATCTACAAAGTGGTGCAGGGTATAATATAGTCGGCCCCGCCCGACTTTGGACTTTCCTTACTTGTTTGGAGTTTAGGGTTGGCACTAAAAAATACCAAAATGTCGATCGCTGGCCGCGTTCGTGCAGCCAGTGAAGTCTTTTGTGCCAAAGATAGCCAATTCGAACATATCTAAACTGATTATAAAAATTGATGATATTTCCGATTTTTTTGGGGGGTTTTGAACAATAAAATTAAAAAACAAAAAATTAAAAATATACCCCTTTTGTTCTTATTATGTTACACAGTTTGCTACCACTACGTAATCATATTCGTTCGTACTTTAACATGAAAATATATTAGTGAAGCTATTCTCAATTAATTTAGATGTAGGACTTTTTCATCCAGTATCATAACAAAGATCTGGCAAATATCACAAACAAGCTTTACACTTGTTTATATTAGAAATTTGAAAATCAAGTTCAAGTTTGTGTTTTTTTTATTTTGCCAGACCTACAACAAACAGAAAGCTATTGTACAAACATTTAATTCATAGAAATTACACTTTTGTCAATGCAAAGCTTTGATAGTGCTTTTCTTATTTACAGAGCAGTCACAACAAAGTTATCAGCAGAAATTTGAATTTGTAGAGAATGTTAACAAAAATTGAGGTAATCGTAGCATAATTTTAGGTTTGATCACAATTCTGCTTGGTATTCGATAATGTTTATTTATTAATACATTTTATAAGGAGAAAGTCACTATGTCACGGAAATAACCGAAGCCAAGTGGCTTATTATCCAATGTGTGAAATCACATATAAAGAGAAATGCAATCAGCAGTACTGAGAGGAGATGAACCACAGATGAAAATTGGGCATGCAAAAAATTGTCATAAATGTGACCGGAAGCCTTAGAACAACATTATGTGATTCGACTTAAAAGTTGGTATCATTATTTACATGAAAGAAAATTTTGTTGTACTAAGGTCAACTCTAATAATTCTAAAAAACTCTTGACATTTTCCATCTTGTTTACAAAAGTAATATAATTTCATAAACATTGGCATAATTCCAGTCTAATGTCATTGAAATTAACTTTTACATTACTCTCGATTTGCAGCTTTACACGCAAAAAAAAATAATTCTTTCCTCCCAAACGAAATTTTACACTCTTAGAAAAATATGTTTTTCATATGTTCCGATATAAACACAGTGTGTTTCGGACACAATTTTAAAACACAATATATTTAAGTGCAAACATGTAATGTTCCTAAACTAACACTAAATGTTTGGGACATCTATTTTAATATGTTAGAATATATTATGTTTGGGGCATAAATGTTTCATAAAAATCATATGTGTGAATGCAAACATGTATAAATTTACAAATTTCGACTAAACATACATATGTTGTGATATTTTATCCAAAGCGACAGAGAGAGTATAGAGAAAGAAATAGAGATGGAAACCGGAGAGTTGACGAAAGATATCAACATAACACAGCGAAAGAATCCAAAGAGAGACATTTTTGTGAAACTGCTTGTATGTTGTTTCGGAAAACTGTTTTATAATAAGGCCAAAAATTTGATATGCTTAAGTCTAAATATTATTTAATTTGAATAAAGAGAATGGACATTCGGAACCAAGAGAATAGACATTTGAAAAAAAGCATGTGTTTTCGCCTTGAGAGCAGCATTTTATGTATGTGTGGACCAGCGTTGCCAGAATTGTTTCACCAAAAACCGCTAGATTTGCCCAAAAAAATAGCTAAAAAAAGTTAAAAAATGCTAAAAAATAGCTAGAAAAAAAGCTAAATTTTTTTGTATCAAAAGTCACATTTTTGATTGAAATTTAACAAACTTAAAGGCTTTATTTCACTTACAATGCATATTATATTCATTTTAGTTCCACTTCTGTGAGACTGTAACAATATCTAAGGCATATTAGCTCTGTTTGCGTATTCGATACATTTTGATTACTATCACAATTTTTTTACTGGAAGTCCTTCGTTTTGTGGGAGCTACCTTCCCAACACCTCTATTTTATTTACTTGTTATTTTAAAATAATAAATGATCTAAGCATGCTTTGGATTTGGTAAAAAAATGATTTGTCATTTTTTTAAATAAAATTTTAGTTTGGATTTGAAATTGTGAAAAATTCGAAATACATTACTTTTATTTAAATTGTAGAAAATACCTATAGTTTACATTTCCCAGTAAAAACATTTTCCTTTTCTTCATGAGCTATCAAAGTGCTTTAAAAACGTGCTAACGCCAACTTAAATTTCCAAATTCAGACTCGACTTCAAGTAGAAATTATTGTATATATACGTTTTTAAAATAAAGTGTTGAAAAACATCTTCTATTTTTGAACGCTATTTTGGTTTGTGGTTAAGATGCAAAAACTCCTCACATTTAAAGACTATTTCATTAATTCTTCCTACTTTCATGAAAACATACCCATTTTTAGTTGAATCGCTTAATTATAAGGACAAAACGACTTTATCGTCTTTTGGACAAGGAAAACATAAAAGAAATTCACAAATGCTATTATAACCAAAATTCGCGTTCGTATTTTAAGGAGACGACAATATTTTTCAGTGCACAAAGCTATTCACATCTACTATTTTAATTTAGTAATATCGTAATAACTTTAAAATATTATAATAACATAAAAAGGATAAACGAGTCAAATGATAATATTCCCAATAATTTACTGACAGTTTATCTAACAAATTTGTATGGTAATAGTAGATTTAAAGTTTACGATAACTTTTATGTATATAATGAAAAAACATTACAACAAGGTGTATTTGCTACAAGAATGCCCGCATAATGGCTGAACTCATTATTAATGTTTCAACTGTGCTTTGAAATATGTGGAAACCCTTATACTTGCAGCAAGGCTTAGATAAAAACGACGATTTATCCATATTTCAATAGAAACATGTCGAAAATAAAAAAGCCAAAAATAGCTAAAAGGGTCATGAAAAAAAGCCAGAAAAAAAGCTAAAAGCTAAATGCATTTTTTCCCGCTAAACGTCTTCAAAAAAAGCCAAATCTAGCGGGAAAAAAGCTAAATTGGCAACGCTGGTGTGGACATGTGTTTTGTTTATCATTTTGGCATTATGGGAACAATTTTTTTCTTGGTGCGTTAAAAGAAATCAGGGGTCTTCATAAAAATAACGAAAGGGTAAAATGAAATAAGGAGGAAATAGTGAAAAATTACACAGTAGAATGTATAAAAACAAAGTTTAGTTCCTCTTTATTAATAAGTAGTCCCAGAGGAGTTGACGGGCACCTTCAAATATAAAAGCGGGCATTAAGTTCGAGTTTTGCAGCTAAAACAATTTAAAAAATTTATTTTCTTTAAAATGAATTATTAAAGAAACCTAAAAGGCATTTTAGACCGATGGTGTTAAATGCTAGTAAAAAACTGTTCACGCCTAAATAAATTTATGTTTATATTATAAAATTATTTATGTATGTTACTTCTCGACTCCACGTTCTTCTTTTGTTAGAGTTTTTGAATTCCTTCCAAATTTTAAAGTTTTGTACCAAAAACAGTTTTTTGTTACAAAATTGTTATTTTTGCAATAAAAAATAATATTTTATCCAAAAATCAGTCAATTTCGTTTTTATCAAGCACTGTTAATGACTATAAATATTTAATAACCCACATTTCGAAGTTTATATAGAAATGTGTAAATTAAAAAAAAAAGTGTTCGGTCGGAGCTAGGATTGAACCCACGACCCTTTGCATTCAAGGCAGACATGCTAACCACTGCTCCACGTGGCAAACAAATGTATATTTCTGTTAAATAATGTTATGTTTGCATGAGCTCGTGGGCGCTGCAAACTATGCTATATAAATGTAACTTATAACGATAATTATCTGTTGGTGACCATAACAGCTACGTAGTCCAGTGGATAGTGTGTTGGCTTACAAACTGTATGGTCCTCGGTTCGATTCTCCGTGCAGGCGAAAGGTAAAATTTAAAAAATTTATAAAAGTGAATAATTTCTTCAACATTATTTGTATTACAGAAAAAGGTGCCAAGAACTAAAATATTTCGTGGATGTGAAAATTACGAGTATGTTAGGCAATGAGCACAATCGTCTTTGGGAAAAATTCTTCCAAGCATATAATATTTTTGGGCTCAAAATACTTCCAAACATATAATATATTCACATAAAACAAACATATTAATGTTTCGGCAGTATCCAATAATATATGTGCTTCCTGCAAAATATGTTTGGAACATATGTTAAAGAAGCGATTTTTTTTAGGGTGTAGACAAACAAATATAGTTTCTCATTTGCTTTTCGCTGTAAGGAAGTTTATTTGGAAGAAAATTATACACTTTTTGTGTTTATTCTTTTCCAGGATGTAAAAACAATTTCGTAAAGACTAATTAAAAACAAAATCTTTTCACTTCCACGAGGTTTTTAGTTCTTAGCACCTTTTTCTGTAATACAAACAATGTAGAAGAAATTATTCGATTTTATAATATTTTTAAATTTTACCTTTCGCCTGGGCTGAGACTCGAACCGAGGATCATACAGTTTGTAAGCCAACACACTATCCACTGAGCCACGTAGATGTTATTGTCACCAATAGATAAATATCGTTTTAAGTTATAGTTCGCGGCGCCCACGAGCCGATTAAACAAATTTTATTTAACAGAAACATATATTTAGTTGGGCACCGTGGAGCAGTGGTTGGTACGTCCGCCTAGGATACTAAGGGTCCTGGGTTCGATTCCTGCTTCGACCGAACACCAAAATTGTTTTTTTTTTTTAACTTTTTTATATATTCCAGATATGTTCGGAAGATTCCGAAAAGGTGTGCATCATTAAATATTAAATTTTTACTATAAAACTGTAAAATGTGTCTTATTAAAGACTTAAAGTCAGAAATTAACAGTGCTTGATATAAACGAAATGGACTGTGTTGTTGGTTCAAAAATATTTTTTTTATACCCTTTATAGGATGGGTTGTAATACATTGAAATATTGCTCTAAGACCCCATAAAGTATATATATTCTGGGTCTTGGTGAAATTCTGAGTCGATCTGAGCATGTCCGTCTGTCCGTCCGTCCGTCCGTTGAAATCACGCTAACTTCCGAAAGAAACAAGCTATCGACTTGAAACTTGGCACAAGTAGTTGTTATTAATGTAGGTCGGATGGTATTCCAAATGGGTCATATCGGTCCACTTTTACGTATAGCCCCCATATAAACGGACCCTTAGATTTGGCTTGCGGAACCTCTAATAGAAGCATATTTCATCCGATCCGGCTGAAATTTGGTACATGGTGTTGGTATATGGTCTCTAACAACCATGCGAAAATTGGTCCACATCGGTTCACAATTATATATAGCCCCCATATAAACCGATCCCCAGATTTGGCTTGCGGAGCCTCTAAGAGAAGCAAATTTCATCCGATCCGGCTGAAATTTGATCCATGATGTTAGTATATGATCTCTAACAACCGTGCCAGAATTGGTTCATATCGGTCCATAATTATATATAACCTCCATATAAAACGTTCTCCAGATTTGACCTCCGGATCCTCTTGGAAGATCAAAATTCATCCGATCCGGTTCAAATTTGGAACGTGGTGTTAGTATGTGGCCAAAATTGGTTCAAATCGGTCTATATATATATATATATATATATATATATATATATATATATATATATATATATATATATATATATATATATATATATATATATATATATATATATATATATATATATATATATATATATATATATATATATATATATATATATATATATATATATATATATATATATATATATATATATATATATATATATATATATATATATATATATATATATATATATATATATATAGCAGATCCCCAATCACACAAAAATTGGTCCTTATCGGTTCATAATCATGGTTGCCATTCGAGCCAAAAATAATCTACCAAAATTTTATTTCTATAGAAAATTTTGTCAAATTTTAATTCTATAGAAAATTTTTTCAACACTTTATTTCTATAGAAAATTTTGTCAAAATTTTATTTTTATAGAAAATTTTGTTAAAATTTTATTTTTATAGAAAACTTTGTTAAAATTTCATTTTTATAGAAATTTTTGTCAATATTTCATATCTATATAAAATTTTGTTAAAATTTTATTTCTATAGAAAATTTTGTCAAACTGAATTATATACGTATTTAATCGGTCCTCTTTAATTTAATATATACCACGTATGGACTTACTTATAATTTAGAAGACGGTGTAAGGAGGTTTTAAGATACCTTGCCATAGGCAAGCGTTACCGCAACCCAAGTAATTCGATTGTAGATGGCAGTATTTAGAAGAAGTTTCTATGCAATCCATGGTGGAGTGTACATAAGCTTCGGCCTGACCGAACTTACGGCCGTGTATACTTGTTTTTTTGTTGAAAAAATAAATATTTTGTAACAAACAAATTTTTTTTGGTGATAAAAGTTTAAAATTTTCGAAGAAATTCAAAAAAACTATAATAAAACAAAAACGTTTTCGGTACACGTTTTTGTCTTTGCGTGTACTACTTATTTCGATTCTCGAGTCAAATCATTTTTGGCTATTATTCATATAAACACTATTAGTTTATCGTGTAATAAGCCGTAAAATCGAATTGTTGAATGAATATCATTAAAATCAAGTTGATAATTAATCAAATTGAATGCCATCTCTACAAATCATTTGTTTTGATGATGTTACTGTATATTTATTTGAATTTCTTTTTTTTTTAGAGACTGACTTAAAAGTGTAAATGCATTTGCTAAGAAAGTAATTAAGTTGAGCAGATGCCTGCAACAGAAATAGTTTAGAACAATATGTTTAGCATCAAATAGAATAATTACTCTGATTAAAAAAACGTGTATTCCACAATTAAACAAGACAAACGACACAACAAGTGACCATTTATAAAATGTTTTCCGGGAATTTTATTTATTGAAAATTCTGAAGATCACAGTTTAGCCATTTGAAGAATCTATTTCAAGTATACATAGTAATACTTATTATAAAATCAAGATTGGAAAAGACAAGAGAAATATATTATATATAAATATAAAGTGACCTGTCCATTCCATACGCTTGGACCAGAACTGTGACTGGTCCATACACACCAGGAACTAACCCTGTACCGGTCCTTGGGGTTTATCCATTTCCCGTAGCGTTATTTTTTGCTAGAGTGGTAACCTAAACTGTGATCTTCAGTATTTTCAATAAGTTAAATTCCCGGAAAACATTTTATAAATGGACTATACACTGTTAGAAAAATATGTTTTTCATATGTTCCGATATAAACAAAATGTGTTTCGGGCACAATTTTTAAACACAATACATATTTAAGTGCAAACATGTAATGTTCCAAAACTAACACAAAATGTTTGGGACATATATGTTAATATGTTAGAATATATTATGTTTGGGGCATGAATGTTTCATAAAAATAATATGTGTGAATGTGTACATATATAAATTTACAAATTTCGAGTAAACATATATATGTTGTGATACTTTATTCAGAGAGCGACAGAGAGAGAGAGTTAGTATAGAGAAAGAAATAGAGATGGAAACCGGGAAGGTTGAATAAAAAGATATCAACATAACACAGCGAGAATGAAATGAGAGCAATTTCTGTGAAACCGCTTGTATGTAGTTTCGGAAAACTGTTTCATGATAAGGCCAAAAATGTAATATGCTTAAGTCTAAATATTATTTAATTTGAATATTAGAATGAGTATTTGGAATAAAGAGAATAGACATACGGAACCAAGAGAATAGACATTTGAAAAAAACAGCATATTTGTATTACAGAAAAAGATGCGAAGAACTCAAAATATTCGTGGAAGTGAAAATTATCTGAGGAAATGGGCACAATCTTCTTTGAGGAATTCTTCCAAGCATATACTATTTTTGGATTCAAAATGCTTCCAAACATATAATATGCTAACATAAAACAAACATATTAATGTTTCGGCAGTATCCAATAATATATGTGCTTCCTGCAAAATATGTTTGGAACATATGTTAGAGAAGCGTTTTTTTTTTGAGAGTGTACAAATAAAATTTTTACAAGAATTTCTATAGTAATAAAATTTTGACAAAATTTTCTATAGCAATAAAATTTTAACAAAATTCTTTATAGCCATTAAATTTTGGAAGATTCCCTACGGGAAATTAGTGCAAATTGCCACTAATAGACCCATTACAAGACTTGTACTAGTGCTTCAATTTATCAACATTTTTAATTGTCATATAATTTATTGATTTTTATACTAATTTGATATTAAAAATCTTTTTGAATCCACACTTTTACTACAATACCACTATCAGAATTATTTGTTGTTCAACATATTCCTTTCTAGTGCGATACGGATGGCAACAGGGTCCTAAAACTTTGTCCCAGACTTTTTCAATAGCAGTTGTCTATGGGATAGTCCTACTAAGTTTTTCCAGGACGTGTTATTTGGGATGAGTCCAAGTCGTCTCCTAAAGTGTAAATTTTCCCAGCCAATGACAAACCCATGTTAAAGTGACTTGTCCATTCCATACGCTTGGACCAGAACTGTGACTGTGACTCCATACACACCAGGAACTGACCCTGTACCGGTCCTGGGGTTGATCCATTTCCCGTAGGGTTATTTTTGGCTCGAGTGGCAACCATGAATGTGAACCGATATGGACCAATTTTTGTGTGATTGGGGATCGTTTATGTATAACTATACACCGATATGGACCAATTTTGGCATGGTTGTTAGCGGTCATATACCACGTTTCAAATTTCAACCGGATCGGATAAATTTTGCTCCTCCAAGAGGTTCCGGAGTTCAAATCTAGGGAACAGTTTATATGGGGGCTATATATAATTATAGACCGATGTGGACCAATTTTTGCATGGTTGTTAGAGACCATATACGAACATCGTGTACCAAATTCAACCGGATCGAATAAAATTTGCTTCTCTTGGAAGCTGTGCAATCCAAATCTGGCGTTCTGTTTACAAGGGGCTATATCTAATTATGGACCGATGTGGACCAATTTTTGCATGGTTGTTAGAAACCATATACCAACACCATGTACCAAATTCCAGCTGCATCGGATGAAGTTTGCTTCTCTTAGAGGCTCGGCAAGCCAAATCTGGGGATCGGTTTATACAGGGGCTATATCTAATTATGGACCGATGTGAATCAATTTTTGCATGTTTGAGGCTCCGCAAGCCAAATTTGGGGGATCGGTTTATATGGGGGCTATATAAAATTATGGACCGATGTGGACCAGTTTTTGCATGGTTGTTAGAGACCATATACCAACACCATGTACCAAATTCCAGCTGGATCGGATGAAGTTTGCTTCTCTTTGAGGCTCCGCAAGCCAAATTTGTGGATCGGTTTATATGGGGGCTATATATAATTAATGACCGATGTGGACCAATTTTTGCATGGTTGTTAGAGACCAACACCATGTACCAAATTTCAACCAAAGCGGATGGAATATACTTCTCTTAGAGGCTCCGCAAGCCAAATCTGGGGGTCCGTTTATATGGGGACTATACGTAAAAGTGATTCGATATGGCCCATTTGCAATACCATCCGACCTACGTCAATAACAACTACTTGTGTCAAGTTTCAAGTTGATAGCTTGTTTCGTTCGGAAGGACGGACATGCTTAGATCGACTCAGAATTTCACCTTGATCCAGAATATATATACTTTATGGGGTCTGAGAGCAATATTTTGATGTGTTACACACATGGATTGACAAATAATATACCCCCCATCCTACACTGAAAAAAAAATATTGTCGTGAGGTCAAAGATTTCATGTCTTTAAAATACGAATTCAAATTTTGCTTAGCATAGAAGTCGCATTTCTCTAATATAATGTTTTTTCTTGTCCAAAAGCCGATAAACTTTTCAATGAAATCGTATTCTCCTTATAATTAAATTATTCGACTGGTTAATGGTCATCATAATATGGAAGAAAACATGTTTGGGCTAAGGTCAACTTGACTTAAAAAATTCAGAAAAATTCTTTAATTTTAATGAAATTGTCTTTATGTTATCCAAAATCTATACCAATGATACTCCAAAACCTATACTAATGATACCCCACAAATGCTTAGGTTTACTAATTTAGAAGGGGTGGTTTAGGGTATGATATAGTCGGCCCCGCCCGACTTTCTACTTTACTCACTTATTTTTAGTGTAGATATTTATCGTACTTGTATCAATTTCACTCTAACTTCCACGATGTCATATAAAGGTGTTGGCAGTCATTTGCACTTCCAGTAAAAATAAAACATTGAGAAAATAAAGGTATTTTACTCGTACTTTGAGAATTACATTGATGTGAAAAGAAATATGAGCATACAATCTACATTATTCATAATAGTTGTATAGCACCATTATTTGCATATATTTTCTTATTTGTTTTTTTTTTTTTAGTTCCCATAAGAAATTGTTTGCCGTTCATGTTCAGAATCTCAATTTGTTACGATGTAATTTGAAAACCAGTTCTGACGATTTGCTCATTCATGTAGATGTTTGAAAGTAGAATAATAAATTTTCACATTCATTGAAACGCAAGCAAGTTTAATATTCCTTCAAGTTTTACTCTGATTTAATCACATTAAGTCTATCTTAGAACTAATAATACACTACCACCCAATGTTATATCATTACAGACAGTTCATCAGTTACTAGGATATAAAACTTTTGTGGCTTATTCACTATTTTCAGAGTATTTGAATGTTTATTTTTTTAATGGTTAATGTGTGTGGTTTGTTTGTTTTTTTTCATATAATTTCTCCACTATTATTACATTTTCAAATATTTTTTTTGTTTTTCTACAATTCTAACTAAAAGTTATTACCTCGGACTCGGTCACAGTGCTACTAAAATTTCTGCCAAAAACTGAATAATAAAGTGAACTCTTTTGTAAAGTAATCCATATGCAAATTTTCCAATTTTAGTATCAGTATTTATTTATATTTATCATATATGTACATGGCGCCTAGGTATAACGATATCATAGTCATAATCCAAGGTCTAGTTTTATGGATATATATTAAAACATATATATTGTTTTACATTTTGTCATTTCTAATGGGGGCCGCTTTTGGCTTTCGTCCATTTAATTAAGATACACTTATCTATCGAACATTCAGCTCGGGAAAGTTATCTTGTGTGATTAAAAATAATTAATTTTGAATTCCCAGAAATTAGCTTGTGATAAGTGGCACCACTTCCTATTGACATTTATGTCAATCGAAAGTAGGTCCCGCCCATATACCTCAAGTACTGTTATTTAAATATAATATCGCGTCATTAAGCATACCGTTGCAGCTTTGTACATAATGTCAGATAACATGTATTTATTAAGAAAAAAAATATATACTTCAAACGCTTAATCCGATATCACAATGGACTGAATAGTCTAAGTGAGCCTGAATCTTAATCGGGCTGCCACTCCGATACAATATCATAACTTTGTAATAAATACTATTTATATGTTTTCTAATGAAAAATCACGTTTACAAATTCTTAAAGAAACGTGCAATACATCGATATAATATACCGACAAAAAGCCAACCCACACTCAAACAAAAGTTTACTTTAATCCACAGATTTTTGTATATTGATTCCAAGCTAAAGATGCGGCTTCTTTTAAACAGAGACATTTTTAACGACCTATTTTTTTATACCCTGCACCATACACTGAAAAAAATATTGTCGTGAGGTCAAAGATTTCATGTCTTTAAAATACGAATGCAAATTTTGCTTAGCATAGAAGACGCATTTCTCTAGTATAAAGTTTTTTTCCTTGACCAAAGGTCGATAAACTTTTCAATAAAGTCGTATTGTCCTTATAATTAAGTGATTTGATTTAAAAATGGGTATCATAACATGAAAGAAAAAATGTTTGGGCTAAGGTCAACTTGACTTTAAAAATTTAGAAAAAATCTTTAAATTTAATGAAATTGTCTTTAAATTTGTTGTCTTTTTGCATCTTGACTACAAAGCAAAAAATCGTTCAAAAATAGGACATGTTTTTCAACACTTTATTTTAAAAGACGTTTCTTACATGAAGCATATCATAATTTCTACTGGAAGTCGAGTCTTAATTTGGAAAATAAAGTAGTCGTTAACTTGTTTTTAAAGGACTTTGATAGCATATGAAGAAAAAAAGCTGAAAAAGCGAAAAATTAAAATTTGCTTCCTAGAAGCAAGTACACAAAACCCGATTTTAAAAGAGAATTGTGTCTTAAAAGTATCCTTACTTGTATTCTCCGCTTCTTTGGCTCGGAATCAATACCAAATTTTTTAAAGTAAAGATAAAATCTTTGGAACCCGGTATGCTTTTTTTCAGTGTAGGATGGGGGGTATATTAACTTTGTCATTCCGTTTGTAACACATCGAAATATTGCTCTCAGACCCCATAAAGTATATATATTCTGGGTCGTAGTGAAATTCTGAATCGATCTAAGCATGTCCGTCCGCCCGTCCGTTGAAATCACGCTAACTTCCGAACGAAACAAACTATCGCCTTGAAACTTGGCACAAGTAGTTTTTATTGATGTAGGTCGGATGGTATTGCAAATGGGCAATATCGGTCCACTTTGACGTATAGCCCCCATATATCATAATCATGATTGCCACTCGAGCCAAAAATAATCTACAAAAATTTTATTTCTATAGAAAATTTTGTCAAAATTTTATTTCTATAGAAAATTTTGGCAAAATTTTACTTCTATAGAAAATGTTGTCAAAATTTTAATTCTATAGAGAATGTTGTCAACATTTTAATTCTTTTGAAAATTTTGTCAAAATGTTATTTCTATAGAAAATTTTGTCAAAATGTTATTTCTACACGCAAAAAAATAATTCTTTCCTCCCAAACGAAATTTTAGACAAACAAAGTTCGTTTCTCATTTGCTTTTCGCTGTAAGGAAGTGTATTTGGAAGAAAAGTATATACTTTTTGTGATAAACGTTTATTCTTTTCCAGTTAAAAACATTATCATAAAGGCAATCTCAAAAACAAAACATTGTTTTCTTGCTAATTGCATTTTCCCGCACATCTTTCTCACATCAACGAGGTTTTTTAGTTCTTAACACCTTTTCCTGTAATACCAAGAATGTAGAAGAAATTATACGATTTTATAAATTTTTAAATTTTTTTTTTACCTTTCGCCTGGACGGAGAATCGAACCGTGGACCATGCGCTTTGGAAGCCAACACACTATCCACTGAGCTATGTACCTGTTATGGTCATCAATAGATAAATATCCATATAAGTTATATATAGCTTGCGGCGCCCACGAACCGAATAAACAAAGTTTATTTAACAGAAACAAACATTTAGTTTGGTACCGTGGAGCAGTGGTTGCTACGTCCGACTTGCATGCCAAGGGTCGTGGGTTCGATCCCTGCTTCGACCAAAGTTTTTTTTATACCCTCCACCATAGGATGGGGGGTATATTAACTTTGTCATTCCGTTTGTAACACATCGAAATATTGCTCTAAGACCCCATAAAGTATATATATTCTGGGTCGTGGTGAAATTCTGAGTCGATCTGAGCATGTCCGTCCGTCCGTCTGCTGAAATCACGCTAACTTCCGAACGAAACAAGCTATCGACTTGAAACTTGCAACAAGTAGTTATTATTGATGTAGGTCGGATGGTATTGAAAATGGGCCATATCGGTCCACTTTTACGTATAGCCCCAATATGCGATCGATCTAAGAGAAGCAAATTTCATCCGATCCGGCTGAAATTTGGTACATGGTGTTAGTATATAGTCTCTAACAATCATGCAAAAATTGGTCCACATCGATCCATAATTATATATAGCCCCCATATAAACCGATCCCCGATTTGGCTTGCGAGGACTCTAAGAGAAGCAAATTTCATCCGATCAGGCTGAAATTTGGTACATGGTGTTAGTATATGGTCTCTAACAATCGTGCAAAAATTGGTCCACATCGGTCCATAATTATATATAGCCCCCATATAAACCGATCCCCGATTTGGCTTGCGAGGCCTCTGAGAGAAGCAAATTTCATCCGATCAGGCTGAAATTTGGTACATGGTGTTAGTATATGGTCTCTAACAACCATGCAAAAATTGGTCCATATCGGTGCATAATTATATATAGCCCCCATATAAACCGATCCCCAGATTTGTCCTCCGGAGCCTCTTGGAGGAGCAAAATTCATCCGATCTGGTTGATATTTGGAACGTGGTGTTAGTATGTGGTCTCTAACAAACACGATATGGACACGAATTGGTCCATATCGGTCCATAATTATATATAGCCCTCATATAAACCGTTCTCCAGATTTGATCTCCTGAGTCTCTTAGAGAAGCACAATTCATCCGATCCGGTTGAAATTTGCTACGTGGTGTAAGTATGTGGCCGCTAATAACCAAGCCAAATTTGGTCCATATCGGTCTATATTTATATATAGCCGATCCCCAATCACACAAAAATTGGTCCATATCGGTTCATATTCATGGTTGCCACTCGAGCCAAAAATAATCTATCAAAATTTTATTTCGATAGAGATTGTTGTCAAAATTTTAATTCTTTTGAAAATTTTGTCAAAATTTTATTTCTATAGAAAATGTTGTCAAAATGTTATTTCTATAGAAATTTTTGTCAAAATTTTATTTATATAGAAAATGTTGACAAAATTTTATTTCTATAGAAATTTTTGTCAAAATTTTATTTATATAGAAAATTTTGACAAAATTTTATTTCTATAGAAAATTTTGACAAAATTTTATTTCTATAGAAAATTTTGACAAAATTTTATTTCTATACAAAATTTTGTTAAAAGTTGATTTCTATAGAAAATTTTGTCCAAATTTTACTTCTATAGAAAATTTTGACTAAATTTTATTTCTATACAAAATTTTGTTAAAAGTTGATTTCTATAGAAAATTTTGTCCAAATTTTACTTCTATAGAAAATGTTGTCAAAATTTTATTTCTATAGAAACTTTTATCAAAATTTTATTTCGGCAAGTGTTACCGCAACCCAAGTAATTCGATTGTGGATGACAGTCTTCAGTAGAAGTTTCTACGCAATCCATGGTGGAGGGTACATAAGCTTCGGCCTGGCCGAACTTACGGCCGTATATACTTGTTGTTTTTTTTTTTTTTTTTGAGTTAGTCTTTATTAAATTGTTTTTACATGCTGGAAAATAATAAACGTTTATCACAAAAAGAATATACTTTTCTTCCAAATAAACTTCCTTACAGCGAAAAGCAAATGAGAAACGAACTTTGTTTGTCTAAAATTTCGTTTGGGGAGGGACGAATTAGTTTTTGCGTGTACGACCTCGGTTGAACTCACCATACCATCGATAAACACGGGTCCTTGACGGAGTTTCATCGACAGAAATTTAATTAAGTTCGGCGATGCACTGTTGTTGAGTTCATTCACGTCGAAAGTCGTAAATAATATTCGCACGAAAATATTCACGTTCCATTTTTTTTTTGTGGGAGAGATGAATATTTAAGTTGCTGTAAACAACACAAATAACACTCGTATGTGAAAACATTCTGAGTATGTTTAAACTCAAAAATGTCATGCTGTACAATAGTGCTATCAGTTGACACTAGGGTTGCCCAATTCCGCCAAATAAAATGACAACCCTCGCATAGCCCAATTTTGAACATGATGTGCTTGCAACGAAAAAAAAAAACAAATATTCAAGGCTGCAGCTCCGTGATTACAACAGACAGGTGAGCAGGCCGACGGACATTGTTAGATAGTCTTACAAGTTCACTCTGAAATCGTTATGTTACAAATGAAATTAAAAACGGTGATTGCTGTAATCATCGATACTTTTTGTTAATACTTTTGTGGATAACCCAGTATTTGATTCAATTCAGTTATCTCTTGGAATCTTATCTTTCAGATAATGTATTATATTATAAATTTACTGGATTTTAATGGCGATTTTAAAAACGTTGCATACTTTATCTAAAGAACCATTGAGGAATCTAGAAAATCGATCAACAATTTATAAATCATTAATCTCTCATTGACGCCCAACAAATAGAAATAAGTTATCGAGATTGGCAAGTTAAATATAATCAAAGTTATAATATTGATAAGACATGAAAAATGAGAAATTCCAATTCAAAACTGAAAATTCATGGGTATACATTTTTACTAATGCTTTGTTAAAACGAGGAAATATTATCTAAAGAAAACGAGAATATACGGCCCAATCTTACGTACCCTCCGCGTCATGGATTGCATACGAATTTCTGCTAAAGACTTGCATTCACAATCGAATTAATTGTATTGTGGTAACAGCTGCCAATGGCAAAGTTTCCTTAAATTTCCTAACATTGTAAGTTATTCCATATGGAGCCAATGCTCGATAAAAAAAGAAGATCAAATATCTATATTAGACACTTTAGATCGTGAGCGAATTATATAGAGGAGTCTATATATAATTGTGGGCGGTATGAAAATGGGTTCCAGGAAAATGAGCCCCAAAACACAAATGAGACAGGGTCACAAATGTAGAGTGACGTTTCATAACCCAGTTCTTCCAAAGGCACAACTTTAAAAGCACTTCCAGAAGATGCACTCCCAATGATGTTCTTTATTTTAACTACCCAGGAAGTTCTTTGATTCAATTTTTTATAACTTGATTTTTTGTCATACTTTTAATGGGTAATTTGAACCTTTTTTTGTTTGTTTTGTTAAAAACAGAGTAAGAATTCATAAAATGGTACAACTCATTTAAATTTTGTCGAAAAAAAATGTTAAATCCAATCTGAAAAAATTGTGAATTTTTGAAAATATTTGAAGTCAAACGTTTCCGACAAGCGTTAGAATCCATTAAAAATTATAAAAATTTATAAAAAATATTTATTTGACAACATATCACAGAATTTTTTAATTTACATCCAAAACATTGAATTCAGATCACACCTAGGTTAGCTAACCTAACCTATGACAAGTCCATGTTTAATTCATCGCTTCTGCGTCAATTTTGCACCACTTCCGGATCCAAAAAGAACAATTTCATTACTTTTTTGGCGACGGTTTTTTTGCTGGGAATGAATATGACCCCTATGAAAATGAGCCATAATAAAATATAACTGAAGATGAAATCGACCACAAAATAAAATTAGGACTCATTTTCACTTTTGATTTAAAATTTAAAAGAAATGAACCGTAACTGATGAAAATCAATCGTAATTGATGAAAAACTATGAAGTTTTAGAAAAAAGATATTAAATAATAAAATAATAAAAATAAAAAATATCCACTTTTGACTCTGTTCATAGGAGAACGACTTAAACCCTGACCGAAGGCCAGTTATGCAAAACTGATACGGTACAATTCTATTCGAATCAATAAAAGTGTGCATAGTTCCCACCATTGTTAAATCCCAGAATGCGAAATTGGGGATTATTTTCATTTGAAATATGGACTTTATTTTGATAATGCTAACGAGCCCCAAATATAAAATGAAGTCACTCCCCAAAAAAAAAAACATAAAAATATAGTGTTGTTGTTTTCCACATAATTTTTTGCGGGTTCTACTACATTTAGGATTCGGGACCATATTTATAGCGCCATTACAATTAATGGATGTAGACCAATTTTTTCATTATAGTGAGAAGACATATATTAATATCGTAAACTAAATTTCAACCAGAGATAATGAAATTTGTTCCTGCATGAGGTTTAAGAATTCACATCTCGAGACATGGGTGCTGCATATAAATATGAACCGAAATGGACAAATTTTTCAACGATTATTAAATGGCATATACTGACATCGTACACCAAATTTCAATCAGATCGTTTGAGGTTCTTCATGAGGTAACATGAGTCAAATTTGGGAATGGCATTATATGGTGCTACACTCAAAACAAAAAAAAATGTGAGCCATATATGCAAAGATCGCAAAACTCCCACGGTTAGGCCCATTTCCTCAGGGGGTACTGAAATTCCCTTTGGTGAGTGTGCAAAATACCTTGGCGTTATTTTGGACAGGAAGCTGAATTTTAGGCTTAATATTGAAGAGAGGGCGAGAAAAGCCACGGTAGCTTTGTACTCGTGCAAAAAGGCAATAGGGAAAAAGTGGGGACTAAAACCAAAAATTGTGCATTGGCTATACACGGCAGTAGTTAGACCTATAATGCTATATGGTGTTGTAGTCTGGTGGCCGGTACTTCAGCAAGCGACTTGTTTAGATAAAGTTCAGCGTATGGCGAGCTTATGTATCTCAGGCGCATTTAGTAAGACAGGAACAGACTCCCTTAATGTTATGCTACATCTATTGCCTTTAGACATTTTGGCCAAACAGTCAGCTGCAACAACGGCTGTGCGGTTGCGCGAGCTATCGCTGTGGTCGGAAAAAACGTACGGTCATAGTTCGGTCCTCAAAGTAATGCCAGATGTGCCAAACGTAGTGGATTACACCCTGGCAAAACCACTTTTGGACAAAAAGTTTGAAACTATAATTCCCAACAGTGAGGCGTGGTGTACACAGACCCCGGGGAATAAAAGATATATAGATTTCTATACTGATGGCTCCAAATTGAATGGACAAGTGGGGTTCGGAGTATATTCTAAAGATCTGGAAATTCAAATAGCGAAAAGATTACCTAATCACTGTGTTTTTCAGGCTGAAATATTAGCAATAAGAGAAGTGGTGAATTGGCTGAGAAGTAATGCTCCAAGCAATATTGGCATTAATATATACTCAGACAGTCAACCTGCAATAAAATCCTTGGACTCTGTGTTCCTTAACTCAAAAACGGCCATAGACGGCCGCAAATCTCTCAACGAGATGGCTGAGCAGAACAATATTCACCTAATATGGGTGCCTGGTCATAGGAACATACCGGGGAACTGCGAAGCGGATGAGTTGGCAAGGCTAGGAACTACCTTACATATTCCAGGGGAACTAGAATTTGTTGGTATGCCCCTAGGTACCTGCAAGCTCATGCTGCGTGAGAAGGCTGTTATGATGGCAAATGTTCGATGGGAGAATTGCAAGGGTTGTAACGACACCTAGCAAATATGGCCCATTTCAACTTAAACCGCACACTAGATATGCTAATGTTCTCGAGGCGTTAGATATCACTCCTGATATCTGCTATAACGGGTCGCTGTCTGATAGGCGATTTTGCAAAAACTATTGGCGCGAAGTATAATGACTATTGTATGAGCTGTCATGATGCGGAGGAAAAAGAATCAATTAAACACCTCTTGTGTGAGTGTCCTGCATTTTGTGTAAAGCGCAAGCAACTTTTAGGAGCAAATAGCTTCAGATTACTGGCGGATCTGGAAAACGTTAACTTATGCAGTCTGCTAATGTTTTTGAAACAATCTGGTTGGTTCAGCGAAGAAAAATAATCGAGAAGGTTCAGCGGTTAAAACTAGAAGTGCCCATATGCAATAGGTACTTGTAGTTAATGTGGTATCCATAAGCGTAGGAAGGCCTCTGGGGAGGGGGCTTAGACCCCCCAGAAAAAGTTTAGCCCCCCCCCAGAATTTGAAACTCTATTTATGATTTTCCATTTTTCAATAAATGTCAATAGTTTTTTTTTTAATTTTTATAAAAATTAAACAAGTATATACAATCGCACAAAGTTCCGCTAAAGACTTTCATGAACAATCGAATTACTTGGGTTGTGGTAGCAGTTGCCGATGGCAATGTTTGAAGTCAGATATTTATGAAATAAAGCTGTGGTTGAACTTATGATTGATTTAGTTTTATCAATTTAATTAAAAAAATAGTAATTGGTATTAAAACTATTCTTTCATAAAGTAATATCTTAATAATGCTGCCAAAAATAGTGAAAATGTTCTTTTTGGGTCTAGAAGTGGTGCAAAATTGGCGGAGAAGCAATGAATGTAATAAAGGGTGATTCTTTTGAGGTTAGGATTTTCATGCATTAGTATTTGACAGATCACGTGGGATTTCAGACATGGTGTCAAAGAGAAAGATGCTCAGTATGCTTTGACATTTCATCATGAATAGACTTACTAACGAGCAACGCTTGCAAATCATTGAATTTTATTACCAAAATCAGTGTTCGGTTCGAAATGTGTTTCGCGCTTTACGTCCGATTTATGGTCTACATAATCGACCAAGTGAGCAAACAATTAATGCGATTGTGACCAAGTTTCGCACTCAGTTTACTTTATTGGACATTAAACCAACCACACGAATGCGTACAGTGCGTACAGAAGAGAATATTGCGTCTGTTTCTGAGAGTGTTGCTGAAGACCGTGAAATGTCGATTCGTCGCCGTTCGCAGCAATTGGGTTTGTGTTATTCGACCACATGGAAGATTTTACGCAAAGATCTTGGTGTAAAACCGTATAAAATACAGCTCGTGCACGAACTGAAGCCGAACGATCTGCCACAACGTCGAATTTTCAGTGAATGGGCCCTAGAAAAGTTGGCAGAAAATCCGCTTTTTTATCGACAAATTTTGTTCAGCGATGAGGCTCATTTCTGGTTGAATGGCTACGTAAATAAGCAAAATTGCCGCATTTGGAGTGAAGAGCAACCAGAAGCCGTTCAAGAACTGCCCATGCATCCCGAAAAATGCACTGTTTGGTGTGGTTTGTACGCTGGTGGAATCATTGGACCGTATTTTTTCAAAGATGCTGTTGGACGCAACGTTACGGTGAATGGCGATCGCTATCGTTCGATGCTAACAAACTTTTTGTTGCCAAAAATGGAAGAACTGAACTTGGTTGACATGTGGTTTCAACAAGATGGCGCTACATGCCACACAGCTCGCGATTCTATGGCCATTTTGAGGGAAAACTTCGGAGAACAATTCATCTCAAGAAATGGACCGGTAAGTTGGCCACCAAGATCATGCGATTTGACGCCTTTAGACTATTTTTTGTGGGGCTACGTCAAGTCTAAAGTCTACAGAAATAAGCCAGCAACTATTCCAGCTTTGGAAGACAACATTTCCGAAGAAATTCGGGCTATTCCGGCCGAAATGCTCGAAAAAGTTGCCCAAAATTGGACTTTCCGAATGGACCACCTAAGACGCAGCCGCGGTCAACATTTAAAGGAAATTATCTTCAAAAGGTAAATTCATGGACCAATCTAACGTTTCAAATAAAGAACCGATGAGATTTTGCAAATTTTAGGCGTTTTTTTTTTTTAAAAAAGTTATCAAGCTCTTAACAAATCACCCTTTATGAGCTTGTCATAGGACAAATGTCCACCGTTTCAACAGCCGTTGCAATGAATTTGCATCGCTTCTTAAGGTGAGATCCGAATTCAGTGTTTTGAATGTGAATTAAAATATTTTGTGATATTTTCCCAAATAAATAATTTTTATATTGTTTTTATGATTTTTAATGCATTCTGAATAATTTCCAAAATTATCAATTTTTCTATAATGGATTTAGCAGTTTTGTGGCAAAATTTGAATAATTTGTACCAATTTATTTATTCTTACCCTTTTTTTAAACTATTTGAAAAAAAAGAAAACAAAAAATTAAAATAAAAATATGAAAAAAATGAAGTAAAAAAACTTCCTGTGTAGTTAAAATAATTGAGGACATTTTTGGAAGTACTTTTAAAGTTGTGACTTTAGAACAATTCACAATTTTTTTGCTGGGAAAAGTGTGGAACTACTTTTAGTTGCTTTATTATAAATTAATTGTCGAGTTATTTTGATGCCTAATTTTTTATTCAATTTTATGAAATAAAACATTAATTGAACCTATAAGTTCAGTCTATAAATTTTTAGCCCCCCCTAGGAAAATTGTATAGCTACGCTAATGGTGGTATCACAGTCTAAGTGAGCCTGAAATTTAATCGGGCTGCCACTTTAACCTAACCTAACCTAACCTACTAAATTCGTGTCTCCCACAAAATTGTTCAAAATTTCTGAAAATTTGTAAATTTTACCAATGATGCACCCATTTTTGAAATTTTGAACTTGAATTTTCTTCTTCAAACTACGAAATTTTCTATAACAACTACAAAAAAAAAAAATAATTATGTTTAATAATTTTTTTTTTTTGAATTTGTCGAAAATCATTTACTTTTTTTTTTGTGAAATCGGCGTGACATCAGCGTTTGCAATACAGTTTAGTTCAAATTTTCTAAAATTTACCTTTTTTATTAACCAAAATTGTCATTCCTCGTGTCTTTTGAGTGTATACCTAAAAGTGGTCCAATATGGCTCATTTGCAATACCATCTGATCTACATCTATTACAATAAATTGTTCCAAGTTTCTAGCCAATAGCTGTATCGTTCGAAAGTTAGCATGGTTTCACGAGATGGTTAGACGGATCGACATCGTTTGATTGTTTCACAATTTCGCCAGGAGCACAAATATAGGAATATAGAATCTGAGATCAATATTATGATGCGTTGCAAACGGAATAATAAATTTAGTATACACGTAAAAAAGAGTTTTCTTTTCTGAGGAACGAGACAAACACAATTTTCTTTTGACGCTATAAATTACTCTTTACAAACAAATAAAAAGATTACAGACAAACGTCGCATCGCTTGTCATAAATTCGGGTTTATTTGTTGCTAAAGAAAATTCTTTATAACAAAGAGGATTTTCGTTTATCTAACAATTCGTTTCGGAGGAAAGTAGTTTTTTTAAGTGTAGTAATCATGTGACGACCACGGTTGCCACAAAACTACCAATCTACCAAAATTTTACTTCTATAGATTTTTTTTTTCAGAAATTTACTTTTATAAAAAATGTTGTCCAAATTTTATGTCTCTAGAAAATTTTGTCAAAATTTTATTTCTATAGAAAATTTTGTCAAAATTTTATTTCTATAGAAACTACCAATCTAGCAAAATTTTACTTCTATTGAACGTTTTTTTCAGAATTTGACTTCTATAAAAAATGTTATCCAAATTTTATGTCTCTAGAAAATTTCGTCAAAATTTTATTTCCATAGAAAATTTTGTCAACATTTTATTTCTATAGAAAATTTTGTCAACATTTCATTTCTATAGAAAATTTTGTCAAAATTTTATTTCTATAGAAACATTTGTCAACATTTTATATCTATAAAAAAATTTGTCAACATTTTCTATTGAAAAGTTTGTTTTGTCAACATTTTATTTCTATTCAAAATTTTGTTAAAATTTTATTTTACATTGAAAAGTTTGTTTTGTCAAAATATTATTTCTATAGAAAATTTTGTTAAATTTTGTTATTTTGTATTTCTCTAAAAAATGTTGTCTAAAATTTCTACTAAAAATTTTGTTAAAATTTTATTTCTCCAGAAAATGTCTAAAATTTCTATTGAAAATTTTGTTTTGTCAAAAGTTTACTTCTATAGAAGATTTTGTCAAAATTTTATTTCTATAGAATTTTTTTCCAAAATTTTACTTCTATAGAAAATTTTGTTAAAATTTTATATCTATTGAAGAATTTGCCAAAATTTTATTTCTATAGAAAATTTTGTCTAAAATTTCTATTAACAATTTTGTTTTTTTTTGTAGTTTTCGTCAAATTATTTTACCACTTCAGTTTTGCTTTTTCAAATAATTGAAACGAATTATTTCAAAATAATATTTTAATAAATTGGGCGTTTTCTTTGAGCCACCTACCTGGGTGACCCCTGCTGTAATTTACACTGAAATTGTTTGTATTGGTGAATTTTCATAAAATTGTTTAGGCAAACTCGAATATGAAACAAGTTAGGGAAGTCTAAAGTCGGGCGGGGCCGACTATATTATACCCTGCACCACTTTGTAGATCTAAATTTTAGATACCATATCACATCCGTCAAATGTGTTGGGGGCTATATATAAAAGTTTGTCCCAAATACATACATTTAAATATCACTCGATTTGGACAGAATTTGATAGACTTCTACAAAATATATAGACTCAAAATTTAAGTTGGCTGATGCACTAGGGTGGAACACAATTTTAGTAAAAAAAATATGGGAAACATTTAAATCTGAAGCATTTTTAAGGAAACTGCGCAAAAGTTTATTTATGATTTATCGCTCGATATATATGTATTAGAAGTTTAGGAAAATTAGAGTCATTTTTACAACTTTTCGACTAAGCAGTGGCGATTTTACAAGGAAAATGTTGGTATTTTGACCATTTTTGTCGAAATCAGAAAAACATATATATGGGAGCTATATCTAAATCTGAACCGATGTCAACCAAATTTGGCACGCATAGCTACAATGCTAATTCTACTCCCTGTGCAAAATTTCAACTAAATCGGAGTTAAAAATTGGCCTCTGTGGTCATATGAGTGTAAATCGGGCGAAAGCTATATATGGGAGATATATCTAAATCTGAACCGATTTCAACCAAATTAGGCACGCATAGCTACAATGCTATTTCTACTCCCTGTGCAAAATGTCAACTAAATCGAAGCAAAAAATTGGCCTCTGTGGTCATATGAGTGTAAATCGGTCGAAAGCTACATATGGGAGCTATATCTAAATATGAACCGATTTCAACCAAATTTAGCACACATAGCTATAATGCTAATTCTACTCCCTGTGCAAAATTTCAACTAAATCGGAGCAAAAAATTGGCCTCTGTGGTCATTTGAGTGTAAATCGGGCGAAAGTTATATATGGGAGCAATATCTAAATCTGAACCGATTTCAACCAAATTTGACACGCATATCTATAATGCTAATTCTACTCCCTGTGCACAATTTCAACTAAATCGGAGCAAAAAATTGGCCTCTGTGGGCAAATGAGTGTAAATCGGGCGAAAGCTATATATGGGAGCTATGTCTAAATCTGAACCGATTTGGCTGATATTTTGCAAGTTTTTCGAGACTCATAAAATATTCGGATGTACGGAATTTGAGGAAGATCGGTTGATATACACGCCAATTATGACCAGATCGGTGAAAAATATATATGACAGCTATATCTAAATCTAAACCGATTTTTTCCACAATCAATAGGGATCGTCGTTGAGCCGAAACAGGACCCTATACCAAATTTTAGGACAATCGGACTAAAACTGCGAGCTGTACTTTGCACACAAAAATACACCAACAGACAGACAGACGGACAGACAGACAGACAGACAGACGGACATCGCTAAATCGACTCAGAATTCAATTCTAAGACGATCGGTATACTAAACGATGGGTCCCAGACTTTTCCTTCTTGGCGTTACATACAAATGCACAAACTTATTATACCCTGTACCACAGTAGTGGTGAAGGGTATAAAAACTAATAAAATTGAACAAAAAAAAAAACATTTTTAATCTCTAATCGTATCTAATTAGTTTTACACGGATATGTTTAATACTCCTTCAAAATATAGAATAGGATTCTCATCATCTCTGGCCAATCGGAAAATTGAACAATTAGCAAAGGTTCATCATATAGGATTTTAATTCGATTTTAACATAACATTCTATTTTAAGGTGGGTGGGTAAGTTCGTTTTTCGAGACGAAAAGCAGCCTTTCCAAAGATAATTTTTTAATCAAATAATTATGCACAATCAAAGCTTTAACACTTTTTCATCCAAGTATTGGAAAAATTTGATAAAAAGGTATAATTTTCGGTATATATATTTTGCACTTTTAATTTAGAGGGGTGATGGAAAACCCAAACAAGGTCTACTTACTTGATCCATGGTATTGTGACCAGACGTCGATGACGTTCCATTATTTGATGAGACATTCCGTTGGGTTATTGTGGCCCCCGTCATTTTATCGCTGAAATGTTATGGTATTTTGATTGTTTGCGTTTGTTTTTTTATTTTTATTTTTAATTTTTTTGTTTTTGTTTTGTAACAATGCCGGGAACCTCGAATGAAGCCACCTTCTCTATCAAACAATCTTATTTTATACCTAAAAAATTATAAAATTATTTGTTTCCGATTCTGGCAACACCAGCACGTACAATGAGGAATTTAAATAATATGAGAAACACGTTACACTTTAATTACGCGAAAACAATGTGAACTGGAAACTTTAAATTCATAAAAAATGGCAAAACAAATAATTTGTATAAAAACAAAAACAAACCGTAATTACAACCGAAAATAATTTGAGGGTATGAAATGTTTATGCCATAAATTGTAGAAGAGAAATAATTTCAAAATACTTTTGAAAAAACAATTTAAACAAAATGCCAAGCTGCTATAAACAAACTCAAAACTCAACCATGACGTTCTCTTGTACTCCTTCTCCGTACTCTACTCGTATTGATTTGTCACTCAAAATCAAACCAGATTTCAAAACAACTCAATGCACAGTGGGTTAAGTTGTAACTGAAAACTCAAATTTTAAAAATATCAAATCCAGGCATATTGAAGATTGGTTACTTTGGGGAATATATCTGAAAATGTACAGATTAGCATATCACGAATTTTACATACCTTCAGACAAGCAATGTAGCGGTATTATACCGATATATTGGATTGTAACCACACGTAGAGAAGGAATAGGATTACTTCGAAAATATTTCAAGAACATAAAGTTACTTTTTTATAGTGAACATGAACATATTCTGTTTTCTCGCCAAATGTATACATACACTGAAAAAACAGTGAATCCAACAGGATGAAAAATTTTGGTTAATTTTAGAAAATTTAAATTATTTTTAGAAAATTTTAACTAAACAGTATTTGGTTAGGTATAGTGGCAACCCAAGATTTCAGGCTCACTTAGACTATTCAGTCCATTGTGATATCACAGTGGTGAACTTCTCTCTTATCACTGAGAGCTGCCCGATTCTATGTTAAGCTCAATGATAAGGGACCTCCTTCTTATAGCCGAGTCCGAACGGCGTTCCACATTGCAGTGAAACCACTTAGAGAAGCTTTGAAACAATCAGAAATGTCACCAGCATTACTGAGATGGGATAATCCACCGCTGAAAAACTTTTTGGTGTTCGGTCGAAGTAGGAATCGAACTCACGACTATGTGTATGTAAGGCGGGCATGCTAACCATTGCACCACGGTGGCTCCCAACAGTATTACAAACGCTGATATCACAAAAATAATAATTAATTTTCACTTGCTAAAGAAAATTTTGTAGTTTGAAGAAAAAAATTGGTGTTCAAAATTGCAAGAACGTCTTTAGTCACATAGGAAGTTCATGATGGACGCATTTGTAGTAAAATTTGCAAATTTAAAGAAATTATGAACTATTTGGTGAGAAGTACGAATTTAGTACATCTTTATGCTTCATTTGTGTATACTTTCCCCCCGTTTATTAATTAGTGCATTTAACTAACGTACGCCAAAAATTATTAGAGTAAGAGAAACTTTCTGCAAGCAGTCCGTCCGTCCGTCTGTCTGTGAACACATTTTTGTGATCAAAGTCTAGGTCGCAATTTAAGTCCAATCGCCTTCAAATTTAGCACATGTTCTTAATTTGGGTCAGAATAGAACCCTATTGATTTTGGAAGAAATCGGTTCAGATTTAGATATAGCTCCCATATATATCTTTCGCCCGATATGCACTAATATGGACCCAGCAGCCAGAGTTTTATACCGATTTGCTTGAAATTTTGTACAAACATAACACTTAGTCGTATAGTCAAGTGTGCAAAATTTGATTGAAATCGGTTCAGATTTAGATATAACTCCCATATATACCTTTCGCCCGATATGGAATAATATGGTCCTAAAGCCAGAGTTTTGGCTGAAATTTTGCACAGGCAGTAGATTTAGCATTGTAGCTATGCGTGCCAAATTTGGTTGAAATCGATACAGATTTAGATATAGCTCCCATATATATATTTCGCCCGATATGGACTAATGTGGTCCTAGAAGCCAGAGTTTTGGCCCAATTTGTTGGAAATTTTCCACTAGGAGTACAATTAGTAGTGCAGTTAAGTGTGAAAAATTTGATTGAAATCGGTTCAGATTTAGATACAGCTCCCATATATATCTTTCGCCCGATATGGACTAATATGGTTCTAATAGCCAGAGATTTGGCCCAATTTGGTTGAAATTTTGCACAGGGAGTAGATTTAGCGTTGTAGCTATGTGTGCCAAATTTGATTGAAATCGGTTCAGATTTATATATAGCTCCCATATATAGCTTTCGCCCGATTTACATTCATATGACCACAGGGCCAATTTTTTACTCCGATTTAGTTGAAATTTTGCGCAGGGAGTAGAAATAGCATTGTAGCTATGCATGCCCAATTTGGTTGAAATCCGTTCAGATTTCGATATAGCTCCCATTTATATGTTTGTCTGATTTCGACAAAAATGGTCAAAATACTAACATTTTCCTTGTAAAATCGCCACTGCTTTTTCGAAAAGTTGTAAAAATGACTCTAATTTTCCTAAACTTCTAATACATATATATCGAGCGATAAATCATAAATAAACTTTTGTGAAGTTTCCTTAAAATTGCTTCAGATTTAAATGTTTCCCATATTTTTTTTACTAACATTGTGTTTCACCCTATTGCATTAGCCAACTTAAATTTTAAGTCTATAGATTTTGTAAAAGTCTATAAAATTCTGCCCAAATCGAGTGATATTTAAATGCGTGTATTTGGGACAAACCTTTATATATAGCCCCCAACATATTTGACGGATGTGATATGGTATCGAAAATTTAGATCTACAAAGTGGTGCAGGGTATAATATAGTCGGCCCCGCCCGACTTTAGACTTTCCTTATTTGTTTTGAATGTACTTGTCGAAATCAATAAATAAACAAGTATATACGGCCGTAAGTTCGGTCAGGCCGAATCTTATGTACCCTCCACCATGGATTGCGTAGAAACTTCTACTACACTCAAAAAAAGCGAACTCTCTATTTCACTAAAGCCAATTTAACTTTATTTTAGTTCATGGAATTATTATGTTTGGAGAAAGTTTTCTTTACTCTAATAATTTTTTGTGTACGTTAGTTAAATTAACTAAAACCAAGGAAAAAATATACTCAAATGAAGCATAAAGATTAACTAAATTCGTGTCTTCCACAAAATAGTTCAGAATTTCTATAAATTTGTAAATTTTACCAAAATTGGGTCCATCATGAACTTCGTATGTCACTAAAGACATTCTTGCAATTTTGAACTCATAATTTTTTTTTCAATCTACAAAATTGTTTTTAACAAGTGAAAAAACTTAGTTATGTCTAATAATTTTTTTTGAATTTGTCGAAAAATATTTACTTATTTTTATGACATCGGCGTGATGCCAACGTTTGTAATACTGTTTAGTTAAAATTTTCTACAAATATTCAAAATTTTTTAAAATTAACCGAAAGTTTTCTTCCCGGTGGGTTCACAGATTTTTCAGTGTAAAGACGGTCATCCACAATTAAATTACTTGGGTTGCGACCGATGGCAAGGCATCTTAAAACTTCTTAACATCATCTTCTAAATTGTAAGTTAGTCCATGTGGGATATATAGTAGACAAAAGAAATGTCGATTAAATACATATATATTCAGTTCTTGACCGGTATATATAGGGAAGAAATAATTACGAAGTCATATGAACTTTTGTGCGGCAATTATAGAGCCAAAATTGAAATATGGGGCTCGCTTTATATGGGGGCTATATACAATTATGAACACGAGTCTACCAAAAATGACAGATTTTGTACTGTTTGGTAGATTGGTAGAATTCTTAATAATTGGGAAGATCTTGCAAAGTATTCCTTTCCAACTACGAAATGCTTAATAAATTTTCTATAGAAATAACATTTTGAAATAAAAGAAATAACATTTGGACAAAATTTTGTATAGAAATTATATTTTGACAAAATTTCCCAAAGACATAAAATTTTGACAAAATTTTCTATAGAAATATAAAATTTTGACAAAATTTTCTATTGCAATAAAATGTTGGTAGATTTTTTGGCTCGAGTGGCAATCGTGATTTTTGTGTGATTGGGGATCGGTTTATTTGGGGTCTAGTTATATATAATATAGATCGCAAAGGACCAATTTTGGCATGGTTGTTATCGGCCATACACTAGAAAAATTTACCAAAATTCAACCTGATCGGATGAATTTTGCTCCTCCAAGAGGCTCCGGAGGTCAAATCTGGGGATCGATTTATATGGGGACTATATATAATTATGGACCGATGTGGACCATTTTTTGCATGGTTGTTAGAGACCATATACCAACACCATGTACCAAATTTCAGCCAGATCGTATGAAATATGCTTCTCTTAGAGGATCCGCAAGCCAAATCTGGGGATCAGTTTATATGGGGGCCCTATATAATTATGGACCGATGTGGACCAATTTTTGCACGGTTGTTAGAGATCATATGCCGACACCATATACCAAATTTCAACCTGATCGGATGAATTTTGCTCCTCCAAGAGGCTCCGGAGGTCAAATCTGGGGATCGATTTATATGGGGACTATATATAATTATGGACCGATGTGGACCAATTTTTGCATGGTTGTTAGAGACCATATACCAACACCATGTACCAAATTTCAACCGGATGTGATGAAATTTGCTTCTATTAGAGGCTCCGCAAAAAAAATCTGGGGATCGGTTTATATGGGGGCTATATATAATTATAGACCGATGTGGACCAATTTTTGCATGGTTATTAGAGACCATATACCAACACCATGTACCAAATTTCAGCCGGATCGGATGAAATTTGCTTCTCTAAGAGGCTCCGCAAGCCAAATCGGGGGATCGGTTTAACAGGTTGGCTGACAAGTCCCCGGTCTGACACATAGATGGCGTCGCTAGTATTAAATGCATATTATTTTTATATAGTACCAACCTTCAAATGATTCGTGTCAAAATTTGACGTTTGTAAGTCAATTAGGTTGTGAGAGAAAGCGTCTTTTGTGAAGCAACTTTTGTTATTGTGAAAAAAATGGAAAAAAGGAATTTCGTGTTTTGATAAAATACTGTTTTCTGAAGGGAAAAAATACGGTGGAAGCAAAAACTTGGCTTGATAATAAGTTTCCAGACTCTGCCCCAGGGAAATCAACAATAATTGATTGGTATGCAAAATTCAAGCGTGGTGAAATGAGCATGGAGGACGGTGAACGCAGTGGACGCCCGAAAGAGGTGGTTTCCGACGAAACTGAGGCCTATTTTGAGGCAAAACCGAAGGAGTACTACCAAAATGGTATCAAAAAATTGGAAGGTCGTTATAATCGTTGTATCGCTCTTGAAGGGAACTATGTTGAATAATAAAAACGAATTTTGACAAAAAAAATGTGTTTTTCTTTGTAAGACCGGTGACTTATCAGCCAACCTGTTATATGGGGGCTATACGTTAAAGGGATGGAAAATACAATTTTTAAGAAAGTACAAAAAAGGTATTTTTTGAGCGGAAAGGTACTTTTTACTAAATTTCACAAAAATTTCACTGGAAAATTATTTTCAAGAGACTAAATTTTAAAGAAAATAAAATTTTGACAAAATTTTCTATATAAATAAAATTTTATCTAATTATACAATTATTTTTCGAGCTTTATGGACAGATATAGATTAAGGAACATGGTTAATAGAGCCATTGAAAAGAAAACGCCAGATACAAATCTATACACGCCTGGACTGTACATGTTTCGGTTCGGGCGAATGAACCTTTCCACAGCCTTTAGTATAGATCTGGCTGGGAGATATAACTCAATTTTGGGCCCTTTATGCTAACTCCTTATGGAGAAAACATTTGGGAAATTTCCTCTTACAAATTGAATCATCTTTTCTCCCACTGTACATCATCTTTTCATATAACTTACAAGTCCCTTAATCTTATTTTTATTTCGTTTTGTTACATAGTAATGCAACAACACGAAATTTATTTTTAGAAAGCTAATTTGTTAGAATTCACCTAAGTGGTGAACAGTCGAACAATGCTTATTGTTTCTACAGTCAACTACAACATATGACAATTAACAGAAACTGGTTTCCAGGATACAACAACAATTCTAACGCGTACATTAGTCGTGTTTTTCCTAGTTTTACGACGGGCTCATCGTTGTATAATCATGTATAATTAGATATAATGCATTTGGACGTCAATTGCCTGTTTCGGTATCAGGCTAACATGTAATATAATAAAATTTTGCAAAAATTTTCTATAGAAATAAAATTTTGCAAAAAAAAATCTGTAGATAAAAAATGTTGCAAAATTTTTTCTATAGAAATAAAATTTTGCAAAAATTTCCTATAGAAATAAAAAATGTCTACACAAAAGGTACTAAATCATTCGCGGGGGTACTACGGTACTGACCGGGGTGAAAAAGTATTGAAAAAAGTACTATAGTACTGCATTTTCCATCCCTGACGGATATGCTTAGATCGACTCAGAATTTCACCACGACCCAGAATATATATACTTTATGGGGTCTGAGAGCAATATTTCGATGTGTTACAAACGGAATGACAAAATTAATATACCCTCCATCCTATGGTGGAGGGTATAAAAATATATTAGTGGAAAATCGTTTAAATCCAGGAATAAATACATTCCGTATGGTTGGAAATTGATATTTTCGAAGTTAGGTTAGTTGAGGATGAAAAGAAGGTCCAGGTTGCCCTGTCTCATATCGGCTGACTTTAACATAAGCCAGTATGCGGCTTGTAGTGCCCTCTAACTTCTGTTTTTCATCGTACACAGACAAAAATGTCACCAAAATATTTCCAATTAAAAATTTGAATGTTGAAAATGTAATAATTTAAAAATTTAACTTATACAATTAACTTTTTAATGACATTAATTAAAGTCAGATAAGAGGATGATGATTGATGGATATGATGATTATTGAAAATTTTCAATATAAGGAATTATTTTGTTCTTACCTTTATATAACTCATTAAAATCTGTGTAAATTTTCACTTTTTGTGGCTGCGTGTTATTTCCGAGCCACGTAACATATTCCGTTGTGGCAAGCACTTCTGCCTGCAGGATTGTATTGTTGTCCGGTTATCGGGATAGGATCTCAGTGGTGGTTCCTCCTTATATACTCCCAATCCCATAATCTCAGTTATTTCCCTCAGGTATCTGTTCTGGGGTCCGATTCTTGGCATGGTGTTTGCTTTAAACTTGGTCCAAATTGAGGCACATCGTGCCAAATTTCAGGAGCCGATGAGTCTGGAATATGTATAGAAATATAAAAATTTAGATCGATCACGATTCAAATAACATGTTTGCACTTATTATTTCATTATAATGGATATATCCACGGAAGATATAAATGTATGTACTACCAAATAACGCAACCAATGGAAACTTCAAAAATGACAAATTCTTCTAAATAACGGTATTTTCTGGAAGGATCTTAGGGTTATTAATTGTCGCAAAAATCGCAATTTCTGGTCCAATGGGACCTAATTAGTGGCAGGTCCCATTGGACCACAACTCACAGTAGCGCACTAAACTGTTTCAAACACCTATAAAAACCGATTTAATGATTGAAGCACATAAAAAAAATTACATTTCTAACTTAAAACACTTTAATACAAGAAATCATAAACCATAGTAGAATCATATACAAGATAAAACAAGTAAGGAAAGTCTAAAGTCGGGCGGGGCCGACTATATTATACCCTGCACCACTTTGTAGATCTAAATTTTCGATACCATATCACATCCGTCAAATGTGTTGGGGGCTATATATAAAGGTTTGTCCCAAATACATACAATTAAATATCACTCGATTTGGACAGAATTTGATAGATTTCTACAAAATCTATAGACTCAAAATTTAAGATGGCTAATGCACTAGGGTGGAACACAATTTTAGTAAAAAAAAATATGGGAAACATTTAAATCTGAAGCATTTTTAAGGAAACTGCGCAAAAGTTTATTTATGATTTATCGCTCGATATATATGTATTAGAAGTTTAGGAAAATTAGAGTCATTTTTACAACTTTTAGACTAAGCAGTGGCGATTTTACAAGGAAAATGTTGGTCGAAATCAGAAAAACATATATATGGGAGCTATATCTAAATCTGAACCGATTTCAACCAAATTTGGCACGCATAGCTATAATGCTAATTCTACTCCCAGTGCAAAATTTCAACTAAATCCGAGTTAAAAATTGGCCTCTGTGGTCATTTGAGTGTAAATCGGGCGAAAGCTATATATGGGAGCTATATCTAAATCTGAACCGATTTCAACCAAATTTGGCACGCATATCTACAATGCTAATTATACTCCCTGGGCAAAATTTCAACTAAATCGGAGCAAAAACTTGGCCTCTGTGGGCAAATGAGTATAAATCGGGCAAAAGCTATATATGAGAGCTATATCTAAATCTGAACCGATTTGGCTGATATTTTGCAAGTTTTTCGAGACTCATAAAATATTCGGATGTACGGAATTTGAGGAAGATCGGTTGATATACACGCCAATTATGACCAGATCGGTGAAAAATATATATGGCAGCTATATCGAAATCTGAACCGATTTTTTCCAAAATCAATAGGGATCGTCTTTGAGCCGAAACAGGACCCTGTACCAAATTTTAGGACAATCGGACTAAAACTGCGAGCTGTACTTTGCACACAAAAATACATCAACAGACAGACAGACAGACGGACAGACAGACGGACAGACAGACGGACAGACAGACAGACGGACATCGCTAAATCGACTCAGAATTTAATTCTAAGCCGATCCGTATACTAAAAGGTTGGTCTATGATTACACCTTCTTGGCGTTACATACAAATGCACAAACTTATTATACCCTGTACCACAGTAGTGGTGAAGGGTATAAATATGGGAAACATTTAAATCTGAAGCAATTTTAAGGAAACTTCGCAAAAATTTATTTATGATTTATCACTCGATATGAATGTATTAGAAGTTAAGGAAAATTATAGTCATTTTTACAACTTTTAGACTAAGCAGTGGCAATTTTACAAGGAAAATGTTGGTCGAAATCAGAAAAACATATATATGGGAGCTAAATCTAAATCTGAACCGATGTCAACCAAATTTGGCACGCATAGCTACAATGCTAATTCTACTCCCTGTGCAAAATTTCAACTAAATCGGAGTTAAAAATTGGCCTCTGTGGTCATATGAATGTAAATCGGGCGAAAGCTATATATGGGAGCTATATCTAAATCTGAACCGATTTCAACCAAATTTGGCACGCATATCTATAATGCTAATTCTACTCCCAGTGCAAAATTTCAACTAAATCGGAGCAAAAAATTGGCCTCTGTGGTCATTTGAGTGTAAATCGGGCGAAAGCTATATATGGGAGCTATATCTAAATCTGAACCGATTTCAACCAAATTTGACACGCATAGCTATAATGCTAATTCTACTCCCTGTGCAAAATTTCAACTAAATCGGAGCAAAAAATTGGCCTCTGTGGGCAAATGAGTGTAAATCGGGCGAAAGCTATATATGGGAGCTATATCTAAATCTGAACCGATTTGGCTGATATTTTGCAAGTTTTTCGAGACTCGTAAAATATTCGGATGTACGGAATTTGAGGAAGATCGGTTGATATACACGCCAATTATGACCAGATCGGTGAAAAATATATATGGCAGCTATATCTAAATCAGAACCGATTTTTTCCAAAATCAATAGGGATCGTCTTTGAGCCGAAACAGGACCCTATACCAAATTTTAGGACAATCGGACTAAAACTGCGAGCTGTACTTTGCACACAAAAATACATCAACAGACAGACAGACAGACAGACAGACGGACACCGCTAAATCGACTCAGAATTTAATTCTAAGACGATCGGTATACTAAACGATGGGTCTCAGACTTTTCCTTCTTGGCGTTACATACAAATGCACAAACTTATTATACCCTGTACCACAGTAGTGGTGAAGGGTATAAATATGGGAAACATTTAAATCTGGAGCAATTTTAAGAAAACTTCGCAAAAGTTTATTTATGATTTATCGCTCGATATATATGCATTAGAAGTTTAGGAAAATTAGGGTCATTTTTACAACTTTTCGACTAAGCAGTGGCGATTTTACAAAGAAAATGTTGGTATTTTGACCATTTTTGTCGAAATCAGAAAAACATATATATGGGAGCTATATCTAAATCTGAACCGATTTCAACCAAATTTGGCACGCATAGCCACAATGCTAATTCTACTCCCTGTGTAAAATTTCAACTAAATCGGAGTTAAAAATTGGCCTCTACGGTCATATGAGTGTAAATCGGGCGAAAGCTATATATGGGAGATATATCTAAATCTGAACCGATTTCAACCAAATTTGGCACGCATAGCTACAATGCCAATTCTACTCCCTGTGCAAAATTTCAACTAAATCGGAGCAAAAAATTGGCCTCTGTGGTCATATGAGTGTAAATCGGGCGAAATCTATATATGGGAGCTATATCTAAATCTGAACCGATTTCAACCAAATTTGGCACGCATAGCTACAATGTTATTTATCCTCCCTGTGCAAAATTTCAACTAAATCGGAGCAAAAATTGGCCTCTGTGGTCATTTGAGTGTAAATCGTGCGAAAGCTATATATGGGAGCTATATCTAAATCTGAACCGATTTCAACCAAATCTGACACGCATAGCTACAATGCTAATTCTACTCCCTGTGCAAAATTTCAACTAAATCGGAGCAAAAAATTGGCCTCTGTGGGCAAATGAGTGTAAATCGGGCGAAAGCTATATATGGGAGCTATATCTAAATCTGAACCGATTTGGCTGATATTTTGCAAGTTTTTCGAGACTCATAAAATATTCGGATGTACGGAATTTGAGGAAGATCGGTTGATATACACGCCAATTATGACCAGATCGGTGAAAAATATATATGGCAGCTATATCTAAATCTGAACCGATCAATAGGGATCGTCTTTGAGCCGAAACAGGACCCTATACCAAATTTTAGGACAATCGGACTAAAACTTCGAGCTATACTTTGCACACAAAAATACATCAACAGACAGACAGACGGACAGACAGACAGACAGACGGACATCGCTAAATCGACTCAGAATTTAATTCTAAGACGATCGGTATACTAAACGATGGGTCTCAGACTTTTCCATCTTGGCGTTACATACAAATGCACAAACTTATTATACCCTGTACCACAGTAATGGTGAAGGGTATAAAAAGTTGTATTTTCCATCCCTGGTTTCGGTCCATTCTTCCAACATCTTCAATTTCATGGCTTCGCTTTTGATCTGAAGACCAGTATTGGCTCCAAGGCTCTGGTTGACCTGGTCTTCAAAGCCAAAGTTATGTCAAGACCCGTTGGACCCGTTGTAAAATATGTCCACAAGACTATCGACGACTCTGTCAGGATTGGCCGTTTTATGCTCACTCAGTATGCTCAGTAGCAGGGTTGGTCCGATCGGCCAGAAATTGGTCCGAAAAATTACTAATTTTTAAATTTGGTCCAATGGTCGGACCAAATGGAATTTGGTTGATTTTGACCCATTTTCGTCAAATCGGTATTTTTTCAAAATTTTCTGTAGAAATAAAATTTTGACAAAAGTTTCTATAGAAATAAAATTTTAATAATATTTTCTATAGAACTAAAATGTTCCCAAAATTTTGAAAATAAAAATAATGAGGATGTGGAAATCCGAAACAGCTGTCTTCCCAACCATTTTGGACAACATTTTTGCTCTTCCATAACATCATAAAAAAAATGAGTAATGATAGGCTCATATATATGAGCCATAATATCATTACATGTACTAGAGTACAATAATGTACTTCGTACAACAACAGTCTCGAATGCGCGCATCATAGCTGATCAATACATTTTGAAACAAACAGACTGAATAAAAACAAAACAAAAACAATGGAAGAAGGCAAAGACCAAAGACAATAAACTTGAGAAAGATAGGAAATTGGCTTGCGTCATACCAAATGTTGCATTTACCATGTTAGTTCCATACATGTTTGTAATTTTTTTATTTGTTTTTCGTTTTTATTTTTTAAATGAAAAACTTAATTTTCTTAATGAAACAATGTTAAATGTTAGGCAACAACAAAAAAAATTAATTTTCCCCTTTATGGAAATTGATTCCGGGTACTTAATTTCTATTTATTTGCATTTTAATGCTATGTCAATACTTGTCGTATACGCGTTTGGTTCGAGTATGAAACTAACACGGTAAATGGTTTCATCTCCTCAGTAGCCAATTTCCTATCTTCCTAGAGTTTATTGTCTTTGGCAAAGACAATAAACTTGAGAAAGATAGGAAATTGGCTTGCGTCATACCAAATGTTGCATTTACCATGTTAGTTCCATACATGTTTGTAATTTTTTTATTTGTTTTTCGTTTTTATTTTTTAAATGAAAAACTTAATTTTCTTAATGAAACAATGTTAAATGTTAGGCAACAACAAAAAAAATTAATTTTCCCCTTTATGGAAATTGATTCCGGGTACTTAATTTCTATTTATTTGCATTTTAATGCTATGTCAATACTTGTCGTATACGCGTTTGGTTCGAGTATGAAACTAACACGGTAAATGGTTTCATCTCCTCAGTAGCCAATTTCCTATCTTCCTAGAGTTTATTGTCTTTGGAAGAAGGTAGCATACGGCCGTTGAATGTCATTACATGGCATTCATACTCTAGTAAATCAATTGCCGACGGCAATATACTAGAGTGGTGTTAATTGGAAGGCAAAAATGCTTCTACTATTTTTCTTTTTTTGGACATTTTGGATTGTTTGAAGCTCATTCTTTGCAATATAAGAAAGCTTTACCAATATTGTCTAATAATTGAAATTAGTAGATCGTCCAATAAAGGGAACTGATGAGGATGTGGAAATCCGAAACAGCTGTCTTCCCAACCATTTTGGACAACATTTTTGCTCTTCCATAACATCATAAAAAAAAAAATGAGTAATGATAGGCTCATATATATGAGCCATAATATCATTACATGTACTAGAGTACAATAATGTACTTCGTACAACAACAGTCTCGAATGCGCGCATCATAGCTGATCAATACATTATAAAAATAAACTTTAAAAAAATTTTAAAGTTAAAGTTTAATTTTATTTATTTATTTATTAAATTTAACTTAGCTTATATAAATATAAGGCAAGTATAAAGTTTAATTTTAAATACACAATTTTTTTCATTAGAATCGATAATAATCTATAGAAATAAAAGTTTGACAAAATTTTCTATAGGAATAAAATATTGACAAAATATTGACAAAAAAAATGTTGGCTAAATTTTCTTTAGAACTGAAATTTTGACAAAATTTCCTAAAGAAATGCAATTTTGACAAACTTTCCTATAGAAATGAAATTTTCACAAAATTTTCTACAGAAATGAAATGGTGACTAAATTTTGTAATGAACTAAGATTTTAATCAATTTTTCTACAGAAATAAAATTTTGATAAATTTTTAACAATATTTTCTATAGAAATAAACTTTAAAAAAAAATTTAAAGTTAAAGTTTAATTGTAGATACAAAATTTTTTTATTAGAAGCGATAACTATCTATAGAAATAAAAGTTTGACAAATTTTCTATAGCAATAAAATATTGACAAAATCTTGACGACATGGCGACATGGAAATAAAATTTTGACAAAATTTTCTATAGACATAAAATTTTACAAAATTTCTATAAAAAAAAAATTTAGTTGTTTTTTGATTTCAGCTTAAAACCATGCATTGACTAAACTACAAGTGTAGCTTAACCAACAGAGGAAAGGAATGTTTGTCAAATTTATTTGGGCAAAGCCCTATAGACTGCACGATGGTTGGATGGACGCACGTTTCGAAATTACCACATTCCTATGAGAAACAAAACAAAACGAATGAAAAAAAAATAACAATATTTTCTATAGAAATAAACTTTAAAAAATTTTAAAGTTAAAGTTTAATTTTAGATACAATTGTTTTTATTAGAAGATATAATTATCAATAGGAATAAAAGTTTTACAAATTTTTTATAGCAATAAAATATTGACAAAATTTTCTATAGAAAAAAATTTTGGCGAAATTTTCTTAGAACTGAAATTTAAAAAAAAATATCCTAACGAAATGAAATTTTGACAAAATTTTCTACAGAAATGAAATTTTGACAAAATTTTCTATAGAAATGAAATTTTGAAAAAATTTTCTAATGAACTAAAATTGAAATGAACTAAAATTTTTCTACAGAAATAAAATTTTGTAAAAATTTTCTATAGATATCAAATTTTGACGACATTTTCTATAGAAATCAAATTTTGACGACATTTTCTATAGAAATCAAATTTTGACGGCATTTTCTATAGAAATAAAATGTTGACAAAATTTTCTATAGAAATACAATTTTGACGACATTTTCTATAGAAGGTAAATTGTGATAAAATTTTCTATAGAAATCAATTTTAACGACATTTTCTAAACAAATACAATTTTGAGAAAAATTTCTACAGAAATAAAATTTTGAAAAAAATTTCTATTGAAATAAGTAGAAATAAAAATTTGGCAAAATTTTGTATTGAAGTATTTTTTTCCATTATATCAAATTTGGAAAAATAGTCCGCTGGTACGAATTTTGGTCCAATTTTGGTCGAATTTTGTTGGTCCAAAATAACAATTCATTATGGCAACGCTGCTCTGTAGGTTTTCTCAGTCCTCTCATCGATGTGGTTCTTCCACTGTCCATGAATTGTCAACATCTCTCCAAAAAATATGGGTTGTCAAAACCCTATTTTATGATCAAAAATGTTCATTAGAAGTGCGTACCAGCTTACGAAATTGAACGCTACCCAAAAATTTCGTTTGCATAAATGGCAATGCATTTCTTATGGGAAGGAAATTTTTCGCAAGAGGTGCATACCGGCCTTAAGGTTACTCAGACGTTTGTATCGTCTTGCCCAAAATGCTCGGATCGATGTATTGGACGCCTTTTCGGGGCTAGAATTGCCCATGCGCAGAAAAAATATCACCGAAATATTTCCAATTAAGATTTTGATTAAGGAAATTATTGAAAATATTTAATAAGACTTTAATTAAATAAAAAAAAAATATTTTCAAAAATAAGAATAAATACACTAGGTCACAAATAACAAAATTTTCTCTGTTATTTGTTTCTAGCATACTTTTTTCCATTGATTTTGACCTACTAAACACGAAAATGAGTTTTAAAAAAATTTCTGTCGATTGGTTTTCGAGATACAAATTTTTAAATTTTTTTTTAATTTTTGGAGGTACACTTACAATTTTGAGCATATCTTTCGTCTTCTTTGACCTATTTGATCCTAGTGCTACTCAAATTAACGAAAATTGAGCCGTCTACAACTCATTCTCAGAAAATTTTCAAATCGGGTAAGTAGTTTGGATGTTGGCGGCTTAAAAAGTCAAAAAAACGGCGTTTTTTTTAATAAAAATGTGGCAGAAAAAACCATATAAAATTCATATAAAATATAAAACAAGATGCTAACAGCAATTTTGGTTTTTTGGTAAAAGACCGAAAATACCAAATTTCTTTATTTTCTTTGTAAAAATTTCAGCTATACGTAAAAAACCAAAATTGCTGTTAGCATCGTGTTGAACATTATATTCGAAAATAACTAGTTTTATCGAAAGAAAAAATAGTTATAATAAATATACAATGATACAAAAAATAATTTAATGCGTCAATTAAAAAATGAATCGAGTTTTCCAACCCTAATCAAATACATTTTTAATTAAACCAATTAAAAAACAAGTATATACGGCCGTAAGTTCGGCCAGGCCGAATCTTATGTACCCCCCACCATGGATTGCGTAGAAACTTCTATCAAAGACTGTCATCCACAATCGAATTAATTGGGTTGTGGTATCTTAAAATTTCTTAACATCGTTTTCTAAATTGTGAGTTAGTCCATACGTGGTATATATTAGACAAAAAAGGTATGTACAGGTAAGTCTACAAATAATTACGAATCTATATGGACATTTTCACGGTACGCAGAGAGCCAGAATTGAAATATGGGGTCGCTTATATGTGGGCTATATACACGCAGAGAAGGAATACGATCACCTCAACCATGTTTCAGGAGCAAAATGTAATTTTTGTATGGTGAACATGCAACATGTTTGTCACTAAAATGTTATTTTCTCGTCAAATATAACCTGCTTGCCGAAATCAGATACATGATTTCCGCGAAAATAACATGGTTGCGAAAACCATGTTACATGGTCATAACCCAAAAATAACATTTTGCTCTTAAAACATGTTTGAGGTGATCATATTCCTTCTCTGGGTGTACAATTATGAACTTGATATAGACCAATTTTTGTGTGATTGGGGATCTATTTATCTGAGTGCTATATATAACTATAGACCGATATGGACCTAGTTAGGAATGGTTGTTAACGGCCATATACTAGCACAATGTACCAAATTTCAACTGACTCGCATGAAATTTGCTCCTCCAAGTGGCTCGGGATCGGTTTATATGGGTGCTATATATAATTATGGACCGATGTGGACCAATTTTTGAATGGTTGTTAGACACCATATACTAACACCATGCACCAAATTTCAGCCGGATCGGATGAAATTTGCTTCTCTTAGAGGGTCTGAAAGCCAAATTTGGGGGTCCGTTTATATGGTGGCTATACGTAAAAGTGGACCGATATGTCCCATTTGCAATATCATCCAACCTGCATCACTAATAACTACTTGTGCCAAGTTTCAAGTCGATAGCTTGTTTCGTTCGGAAGTTAGCGTGATTTCAACAGACGGATGGGCGGACGGACATACTCAGATCGACTTAGAATTTCACCACGACCCAGAATATATATACTTTATGGGGTCTTAGAGCAATATTTCGATGTGTTGCAAACGGAATGACAAAGTTAATATACCCCCATCCTATGGTGGAGGGTATAACAAGTAAGAGAAGTCTAAAGTCGGACGGGGCCGACTATATTATACCCTGCACCACTTTGTACATCTAAATTTTCGATACCATATCACCATGTTGGTGATACCATGTTGGGAGGGGCTATATATAAAGGTTTGTCTCAAATACATACATTTAAATATCACTCGATCTGGACAGAATTTGATAGACTTCTACAAAATCTATAGACTCAAAATTTAAGTCGGCTAATGCACTAGGGTGGAACACAATGTTAGTAAAAATATATGGGAAACATTTTAATCTGAAGCAATTTTAAGGAAACTTCGCAAAAGTTTATTTATGATTTATCGCTCGATATATATGTATTAGAAGTTTAGGAAAATTAGAGTCATTTTTACAACTTTTCGACTAAGCAGTGGCGATTTTACAAGACAATGTTGGTATTTTGACCATTTTTGTCGAAATCAGAAAAACATATGTATGGGAGCTATATCTAAAACTGAACCGATTGGATCGGAGTTAAAAATTGGCCTATGTGGTCATATGAGTGTAAATCGGGCGAAAGCTATATATGGGAGATATATCTAAATCTGAACCGATTTCAACCAAATTTGGCACGCACAGCTACAATCCTAATTCTACTCCCTGTGCAAAATTTCAACTAAATCGGAGTTAAAAATTGGCCTCTGTGGTCATATGAGTGTAAATCGGGCGAAAGCTATATATGGGAGATATATCTAAATCTGAACCGATTTCAACTAAATTTGGCACGCACAGCTACAATCCTAATTCTACTCCCTGTGCAAAATTTCAACTAAATCGGAGCAAACTATTGGCCTCTGTGGTCATATGAGTGTAAATCGAGCGAAAGCTATATATGGGAGCTATATCTAAATCTGAACCGATTTCAATCAAATTTGCACACATGACTATACTACGAATTGTACTTCGTGTGCAAAATTTGAACCAAATTGAACCAAAACTCTGGCTTCTTGGACCATAATTATCCATATCGGGCGAAAGATATATATGGGAGCTATATCTAAATCTGAACCGATTTCAATAAAATTTGACACACTTAACTATACTACTAATTGTACTCCTAGTGCAAAATTTCAACCAAATTGGGGTAAAACTCTGGCTTCTGGGACCGTATTAGTCCATATCGGGCGAAAGATACATATGGGAGCTATATCTAAATCTGAACCGATTTCAATAAAATTTGGCACACTTGACTATAGTACTAATTGTTTTTCTTGTGCAAAATTTTATGCAAATTAGGGTAAAACTCTGGCTTCTGGGGCCATATGCAAAATTTCAACTAAATCGGAGCAAAAAATTGGCCTCTGTGGTCATATGAGTGTAAATCGGGCGAAAGATATATGGGAGCTATATCTAAATTTGAACCGATTTCTTCCAAAATCAATAGGGTTCTATTCTGACCCAAAACAGGAACTTGCGCCAAATTTGAAGGCGATTGGACTTAAACTTCGACCTAGACTTTGATCACAAAACTGTGTCCACAGACAGACGGACGGACAGACGGACATGGCTATATCGACCCAGGAGCCCACCCTGAGCATTTTTGCCAAAGACACCATGTGTCTATCTCGTCTCCTTCTGGGTGTTGCAAACATATGTACTAACTTATAACACCCTGTTCCACAGTGTGGCGCAGGGTATATTTAATTGAATGTACCGATGAAAGCAACTCAAAGTCTTTTCGTGAATTTGCGTTAGTAAAATTTTTTGACGATAAAATCTAAGTTCACTGCAAAATTCAAGCTGACGATAAAATCACGAAAATTATCGTGAGTCACGAAAAACGTCGCATCACGAGAATTGTTGAGGATCGTTATTGATGTGTGATTGAGTATCCAAACGTTGTTCGTGCGTTAATGTACTTTCGTGAATGTGCGTCAACCGATTTTAGAATGTCATTGTGAAAAAAAAAACACTGAAAAAAATATTTACGTGATATTAAAGATTATGCAACCTAAATTTTAGGATGCTCAATTTACAAAATATTAAGGACAAATTTCTTTAAAATAATGACATTTTGAAATAATGTTTTTTCATTAAATTTAGGACACAAATTTTGTAAATTTTTCGTCCCTCTGTTAAAGTCGCATGTCTTTGAACTAAGGAAAATTCTCCTTAAAGTAAAGAAACACATTTTTGATTTAAAGAAATCGTCCTTAAATTAACTGAAATATTGAATCTTTAGATTAAAGACAAAAAAGGCTTCAAATATAGGCTAAGATTTATTTTGAGGATTTGGCATCTTTGGTTTAAAGTTTTTTGGATTTTGGGTTTTTAAACTGGCATTTGTTTGTACGTGAATAGCTCTATTAATATACAGCGAAAAGAAAATGAAAATTCGATAAATGAGATCTGAATCCTAATTTTAATTTTATTGATCTAAATGTCTTTATTTTAAAGAAGCCGTGTCTTTGACTCGCAATCAATACCAACCCCCTTAAGGGAAGTTTAAAATCTTGGGATCTAAGTAAACTTTTTTCTTTTTGAGTGTAAATTGTTACTTGTGTAACCTTATGAGCCTACTGTGCACACCTAACTGTTTAATAAGCCATAATAAAACACAAGGTAGCAATTAAAAATACAATACAAAAATCACTCAACAAATTTCTCAGAACAACTGTTCTCCAGCATTTAAAACTTTACTCTCAGTAGCTGTTGGTAGTTAATGGAACAACCACATTATGATATGATTTTGTTAACTCATTTGAGTTGATTTTTTTTTTTGCCACAATCGTAGCATTGAAATTGACGTTTATGGTTTTTACTATTATACGAAGTTTGGTGGTGTTTGAAAGACCGCCAATACAAAGTACTAGCACAAATCGGTTAATCTATCTAAATTCATTTGTAGATTTACGCCACAATCGATATCACAATAAAATGTTTAAATTAGATCCAATATTTCTTATCATTTTACTTTTAATTTCTTTAATATAGAAAAGTTTAATTATGTCCAAGTATTCCATGGCTAATGACTAAAATTAATAAGAGGGATGGTAAAAAGTAAGGTAAATCGAAAGTCAGAGCGATGGAGATATCTATGACATTTATGGGAATTTTTTCATTTAAATTTGAGGGAGATTGTAAACTTCATAGATAATACACTCAAAAAAAAGTCAACTCTCTATTTCACTAAAGCCAATTCAACTTTGGTATTTTACCAACTGAACTGAAAAAAGGCAAAAAATTATACACAAATTAAGCATAAAGATTTACTAAATTCGTAAATCTCACAAAATAGTTAATTATTTTTTTTAAATTTGTAAATTTTACTACAAATGCGTCCATCATGAACTTCCTTTGTCACTATAGACGTTCTTGCCATTTTGAACACCAATTTTTATACCCTCCATCATAGGATGGGGGTATATTAACTTTGTCATTCCCTTTGTAACACATCGAAATATTGCTCTAAGACCCCATAAAGTATATATATTCTGGGTCGTGGTGAAATTCTGAGTCGATCTAAGCATGTCCGTCCGTCCGTCCGTCTGTTAAAATCACGCTAACTTCCGAACGAAACAAGCTATCGACTTGAAACTTGACACAAGTAATTGTTATCGATGTAGGTCGCATGGTATTGCAAATGGACCATATCGGTCCACTTTTACGTATAGCCCCCATATAAAGGGACCCTCAGATTTGGCTTGTGGAGCCTCTAACAGAAGCATATTTCATCCGATCCGGCTGAAATTTGGTACATGGTGTTGGTATATGGTCTCTAACAACCATGCAAAAATTGGTCCACATCGGTCCATAATTATATATAGCCCCCATATAAACCGATCCCCAGATTTGGCTTGCGGAGCCTAAAAGAGAAGCAAATTTCATCCGATCCGGCTGAAATTTGGTACATGATGTTGGTATATGGTCTCTAACAACCATGCAAAAATTGGTCCATATCAGTCCTTAATTATATATAACCCCCATATAAACCGATCCCCCGATTTGGCTTACAGAGCCTTTAAGAGAAGCATATTTCATCCGATCCGGCTGAAATTTGGTACATGGTGTTGGTATATAGTCTCTAACAATCATGCAAAAATTGGTCCACATCGGTAAATAATTATATATAGCCCCCATATAAACCGATCCCCAGATTTGGCTTGCGGAGCCTCAAAGAGAAGCAAATTTCATCCGATCCGGCTGAAATTCGGTACATGATGTTGGTATATGGTCTCTAACAACCATGCAAAAATTGGTCCACATCGGTCCATAATTATATATGGACCCCATATAAACCGATCTCCAGATTTGGCTTGCGCAGCCTCAAAAAGAAGCAAATTGCATCCGATCCGGCTGAAATTTGGTACATGGTGTAGGTATATGGTCTCGAACAACCGTGCCAGAATTGGTCCATATCGGTCCATAATTATATATAGCCCCCATATAAAACGTTCTCCAGATTTGACCTCCGGAGCCTCTTGGAGGAGCAAAATTCATCCGATCCGGTTCAAATTAGGAACGTGGTCTTAGTATATGGTCGCTAACAACCATACCAAAATTGGTCCAATCACACAAAAATTGGTCCATGTCGATTCATAATCATGGTTGCCACTAGAGCCAAAAATAGTCTACCAAAATTTTATTTCTATAGAAAATTTTGTCAAAATTTTATTTCTATAGAAAATTTTGTAAAAATTTTATTTCTAGAGAAAATTTTGTTAAAATTTTATTCGGTTCATAATAAAATTTTCATCATTGTCAAAATTTTATTTCTATAGAAAATTTTGTTAAAATTTTATTTCTGCAGAAAATTTTGTCAAAATTTTATGTCTACTTTGTCAAACTGAATTATATACGTATTGGATCGATCTTTTTTGATTTAATATATACCACGTATGGACTTACATACAATTTAGAAGATGGTGTTAGGAGGTTTTAAGATACCTTGCCATCGGCAAGCGTTACCGCAACCCAAGTAATTCGATTGTGGATGGCAGTGTTTACAAGAAGTTTCTACGCAATCCATGATGGAGGGTACATAAGCTTCGGCCTGGCCGAACTTACGGCCGTATATACTTGTTTTCCTTCAAACTACAAAATTTTCTTTAACAAGTGAAAAAAATTATTTATGTCTAAAAAATTTTCTTGAATTTGTCGAAAAATATGTCCTTATTTTTTTGATGTCGGCATGAGGCCAGCGTTTGTAATACTGTTTTGTTAAAATTTTCTAAAAATATTCAAAATTTTATAAAATCAACCAAAAGTTTTGTTCCAGGTGGGTTCACTGTTTTTTCAGTGTACACTGCAAAAAGTTTCGTTGATTTAAGTAGATTATTACAATAATTTATTATAAATATTTGACTGGATTTTAATTCATTTTAGGGTCGCTGGGATTTCTAGGATAATTAATTATATAAAAACAAGTATATACGGCCGTAAGTTCGGCCAGGCCCAATCTTATGCCACCGTGGTGCAATGGTTAGCATGCCCGCCTTGCATACACAAGGTCGTGGGTTCGATTCCTGTTTCGACCGAACACCAAAAAGTTTTTCAGCGGTGGATTATCCCACCTCAGTAATGATGGTGACATTTCTAAGGGTTTCAAAGCTTATCTAAGTGGATTCACTGCAATGTGGAACGCCGTTCGGACTCGGCTTTAAAAAGGAGGTTCCTTGTCATTGAACTTAACATGGAATCGGGCAGCACTCATTGGTAAGAGAGAAGTTCACCAATGTGGTATCACAATGGACTGAATAGTCTAAGTGAGCCTGAAATATCGGGCTACCACCTAACCTATGTACCCTTCTATAGAAATAAAATTTTGAAATAAAAGAAATAAAATTTTGACAAAGTTTTGTATAGAAATTATATTTTGACAAAATTTCCTAAAGACATAAAATTTTGACAAAATTTTCTATAGAAATATAAAATTTTGACAAAATTTTCTATGGCAATAAAATGTTGGTAGATTATTTTTGGCTCGAGTGGCAATCGTGATTTTTGTGTGATTGGGGATCGGTTTATATGGGGGCTATATATAATATAGATTGAAAAGGACCAATTTTGGCATGGTTGTTATCGGCCATACACTAGAGAAAAGTACCAAATTTCAACCTGATCGGATGAATTTTGCTCCTCCAAGAGGCTCCGGAGGTCAAATCTGGAGATCGGTTTATATAAGGGCTATATGTAATTATGGACCGATATGGAACAATTTCGGCATGGTTGTTAAAGACCATATACTAAGACCATGTACCAAATTCAATTTTGCTTCTCCAAAAGCCTCCGGAGGCCAAATCTGGGGACCGGTTTATATGAGGCTATATAATTTTGAATCGATATGGACTAATTTTTGTATGGTTGTTAGAGACTAACACCACGTACCAAGTTTCAACCGGATCGGATGAATTTTGCTCCTCCAAGAGGCTCCGGAGTTCAAATCTGGGGATCGGTTTATATGGTGGCTATATATAATTGTGGACCGATATAGACCAATTTTGACATGGTTATTAGAGACTATATATGTACACCACTTACCAAACTTCAACCGGATCGGATGAAATTTGCTTCTCTAAGAGGCTCCGCAAGCCAAATCTGGGGGTCGGTTTATATGGGGGCTATACGTAAAAGTGGTCCAATATGGCCCATTTGCAATACCATCCGACATACATCACTAACAACTACTTACGCCCAGTTTCAAGTTACCGTGATTTCAATAGACGGAGGGACATGCTTAGATCGACTCAGAATTTCACCACGACCCAGAATATACATCTAAACTTTATGGGGTGTTAGAGCCAGGGATTCGGAACGGAGCGAACCCTTTTTTGGCCGGAGCGGAGCGGGAGCGATTTCCAAAAGAAAAACCGCTCCGCTCCGAAAGATTTAATCAAATGCGATTATAGTTTCCTTGTATTTCGTAATGAGGTCAAATTTGGTTAAAATCGGTTAAAATTTAAATATTGACTACTATATATATATATATATATATATATATATATATATATATATATATATATATATATATATATATATATATATATATATATATATATATATATATATATATATATATATATATATATATATATATCATTCGCCCGATATCCACTTATACGGCCCCAGAAGCCAGAGACCAAAGATGTACTCCAATTTACATGATTTTTGTACAGGGAGTAGAACTAATATTCCTATTATGCATGCCAAATTTGGTTGACATCGGTTCAGATTTATATATAGCTCCCATATATATCTTTCGCCCGATTTTGATTCATATGACCATGGAGACCAACGTTTCACTCCGAATATTTTTAAATTGTGCGCAGAGAGTACAATTAGCGTTTTAGCAAAGTGGACCAAAGTTGATCAAAATCGCTTAAGATTGAGACAAAGCTCCCATATACTATATGTCTTTCCGTTTTAGGCAAATATGGCCAAAATACACACATTTTCAATTTAAAATCGCCACTGCTAAGTGCAAATATTACATTACCAATTTTCCCATACTTCTAATACTTATCTTACGATCGATAAATCATAATTGCACACATATTTGTTGTTCTGAAAATCCTACAGAATCTAGACAACAACCTCCAGAGTTCCAATTTCATGCAAGTTGGATAGAAACTTCGGTTTCTATAAGCCCAAGAAGTAAAATCGGGAGATCGGTCTATGTGGGGAATATACCAAAACATGGACCAATACACGCCATTTGCAGCACACGTATTTGTGGTCTTACAAGACATCTAGATCTCCAATTTCAGGCAAATCGGATAGAAACTACGGTTTCTAAAGGGTGATACGGTCAAAATTTGGTCAATATAAACTTGACGTATTTCTTTCAATTTTGCATTTAAAAAACCTGAACACTCCTCATTTTGAAGGTGTGTGTGTAGAATGTTGCTCCTATTTTGATTTTGGAATTCACTCTTCAGTTGTCAAAATGCCGTCCAAGCAAGAAGAGCAGCGTATCAAAATTTTGCTCGCGCATCGCGAAGCTGGCAAAATCGCTAAAAGTTGCCAAATCAACCGTTACAAATGTAATTAAAGTGTTTGGGGAACGTTTGTCGACAACCAGGAAGTCTGGTTCGGGGGGAAATCGAAACCGGAAGCCGCTGAGACGACATAGAGAGTTGCCGGTAGTTTCAAGCGAAACCCTAACCTCTCTCTCCGAGATGCCGCAAATAAGCTGGGTGTATCGTCTACAACCGTGCATCGAGCCAAAAAACGAGCCGGACTATCGACTTACAAGAAGGCAGTGACTCCAAATCGCGATGATAAACAAAATACGACGGCCAAAGCGCGATCCCGGAGGCTGTACACGACGATGCTGACGAAGTTTGACTGCGTGGTAATGGACGACGAAACCTACGTCAAAGCCGACTACAAGCAGCTTCCGGGACAGGAGTTTTATACGGCAAAAGGAAGGGGAAAGGTAGCAGATATTTTCAAGCACATAAAACTGTCAAAGTTCGCAAAGTAATATCTGGTTTGGCAAGCCACCTGTACCTGTGGCTTGAAAAGCAGCATTTTCATAGCTTCCGGGACTGTCAACCAAGAAATTTACGTGAAAGAGTTTTGAATAAATGTATGCTGCCTTTCCTGAAGAAACACGGTTGTTCCGTACTGTTTTGGCCGGATCTGGCATCTTGCCATTACGGTAAAAAGGCCATGGAGTGGTACGCCGCCAACAACGTGCACGTGGTTCCCAATGACAAGAACCCTCCCAACACGCCAGAGCTCCGCCCAATTGAGAAATACTGGGCTATTGTCAAGCGGAACCTAAAGAAGACCAAAAAAACTGCAAAGGACGAGTAGCAGTTCAAGGCAAACTGGCTTTCTGCGGCGAAAAAGGTGGACAAGGCGGCTGTACAAAACCTGATGGCAGGTGTCAAGCGTGAGGCCCGGCAATTCGGATTTGGAAAAGCGAAAGCCTAATTGAACATTTTTCCTGAATTTTATACTAATTGAACTTGAAAAAGAAATTTAATTTGATATTTTAAATAAACGATTTCACCGATTTACACGCGTTTTCCCTTGACCAAATTTTGACCGTATCACCCTTTATAAGCCTAATCATCATTTTCTTGCACACTTACAAGAGATGTTAATGATTCCTCTAAAACTCAAACAAAAATGGTTTTTATAAATCCAGAATCTGATATAATCTTCATAGGTAAAATCTTTACATTTATCCCCGGGAAGTGTACTAGTTGAACTGCTCTACTTGGGAGCATATCTGCCATCAAACTTCTCTGAATTGTTCAAATGAAACTATTATATTTGATTCATGGTGGTGGGTATTTAAGATTCGGCCTGGCCGAACTTAATGCTGTAAGTTGGTCCATATCGGTTCATAATTATATTATATAGCCCCCATATTAACAGATCCCAAGATTTGACCTTCGGAGGCTCTTGAAGAAGCAAAATTCATCCGATCCGGTGGAAATTTGGTAAATTTCGCTAGTGTATAGCCGATAACAACCATGCCAAAATTGGTGCGTATCGATCTATATTATGTTATATATAGACCCCAAATAAACCGATCCCCAATATTATTTCCATAGAAAATTTTGTCAAAATTTTATATTTCTATAGAAAATTTTGCCAAAATTTCATTATACCCTGCTCCACACTGTGGAACAGGGTATTATAAGTTAGTGCATATGTTTGCAACACCCAGAAGGAGACGAGATAGACACATGGTGTCTTTGGCAAAAATGCTCAGGGTGGGCTCCTGAGTCGATATAGCCATGTCCGTCTGTCCGTGAACACATTTTTGTAATCAAAGTCTAGGTCGCAGTTTTAGTCCAATCGACTTCAAATTTGGCATAAGTATGTGTTTTGGCTCAGAATAGATCCCTATTGATTTTGGAAGAAATTGGTTCAGATTTAGATATAGCTCCCATATATATATATATATATATATATATATATATATATATATATATATATATATATATATATATATATATATATATATATATATATATATATATATATATATATATATATATATATATATATATATATATATATATATATATATATATATATATATATATATATATATATATATATATATATATATATATATATATATATATATATATATATATATATATATATATATATATATATATATATATATATATATATATATATATATATATATATATATATATATATATATATATATATATATATATATATATATATATATATATATTTTTTTTTTCGCCCGATATGGACTTAGATGGACCCAGAAGCCAGAGTTTTACCCTAATTTGCTTAAAATTTTGCACAAGAAGAACAATTAGTAATATAGTCAAGTGTGCCAAATTTTTTTGAAATCGGTTCAGATTTAGATATAGCTCCCATATATATCTTTCGCCCGATATGGACTAATACGGTCCCAGAAGCCAGAGTTTTACCCCAATTTGGTTGAAATTTTGCAGGGAGTAGAATTAGCATTGTTGCTATGCGTGCCAAATTTGGTTGAAATCGGTTCAGATTTAGATATAGCTCCCATATATAGCTTTCACCCGATTTACACTCATATGACCACAAAGGCCAATTTGTTGCTCCGATTTAGTTGAAATTTTGCACAGGGAGTAGAATTAGCATTGTAGCTATGCGTGCCAAATTTGGTTGAAATCGGTTCAGATTTAGATATATCTCCCATATATAGCTTTCGCCCGATGTACACTCATATGACCACAGAGGCCAATTTATAACTCCGATTTAGTTGAAATTTTGCACAGGGAGTAGAATTAGCATTGGTGCTATGCGTGCCAAATTTGGTTGAAATCGGTTCAGATTTAGATATAGCTCCCATATATATGTTTTTCTGATTTCGACAAAAATTTTGACCTTTTTCAACATTTTCCTTGTAAAATCGCCACTGCTTAGTCGAAAAGTTGTAAAAATGACTCTAATTGTCCTAAACTTCTAATACATATATATCGAGCGAACAACATTGTGTTCCACCCTAGTGCATTAGCCGACTTAAATTTTGAGTCTATAGATTTTGTAGAAGTCTATCAAATTCTGTCCAGATCGAGTGATATTTACATGTATGTATTTGGGTCAAACATTTATATATAGCCCCCAACATATTTGACGGATGTGATATGGTATCGAAAATTTAGATCTACAAAGTGGTGCAGGGTATAATATAGTCGGCCGCACCCGACTTTAGACTTTCCTTACTTGTTTCTATAAAAAATTTTGTCAACATTTAATGTCTTTAGGAAATTTTGTCAAAATATAATGTCTATACAAAATTTTATTTCTGTAGAAAATTTTGTCAGAATTTTATTTCTGTAGAAAATTTTATCAATATGTTATTTCTATAGACAATTTATGAAGCATTTCATAGTTGGGGAGGAATATTTTGCAAAATCTTCCAAAACATTAAGAATTCTACCAATCTACCAAACACTAAAAAATCTGCCATTTTTGATAGACTCGTGTTCATAATTGTATATAGCCCCCATAAAAAGCGACTCCCATATTTCAATTCTGGCTCTATAATTACCGCATAAAAGTTCATATCGGTTCGTAATTATTTCTTCCCTATATATACCGGTCAAGAACTGAATATATATGTATTCAATCGACCTTTCTTTTGTCTACTATATATCCCGCATGGACTAACTTACAATTCAGAAGATGATGTTAAGAAGTTTTAAGATGCCTTGCCATCGGTCGCAACCCGAGTAATTTAATTATGGATGGCCGTCTTTAGTAGAAGTTTATACGCAATCCATGGTGGAGGGTACATAAGATTCGGCCTGGCCGAACATACGGCCGTATATACTTGTTTTTTTTTTGTTTGTTTTTTTTTTTTTTATACCCTGCGCCACACTGTGGAACAGGGTATTATAAGTTAGTGCATATGTTTGTAACACCCAGAAGGAGACGAGATAGACACATGGTGTCTTTGGCAATAATGCTCAGGGTGGGTCCCTGAGTCGATATAACCATGTCCGTCTGTCCGTCCGTCCGTCCGTCCGCCTGTCTGTGAACACATTTTTGTGATCAAGGTCTAGGTCGCAATTTAAGTCCAATCGCCTTCAAATTTGGCACATGTTCCCAATTTGAGTCAGAATAGAACCCTATTTATTTTGGAAGAAATCGGTTCAGAGTTAGATATAGCTCCCACATATATATCTTTCGGCCGATATGCACTAATATGGACCCAGCAGCCAGAGTTTTATACCGATTTGCTTGAAATTATGTACAAACATAACACTTAGTCGTATAGTCAAGTGTGCAAAATTTGATTGAAAACGGTTCAGATTTAGATATAGCTCCCATATATATCTTTCGCCCGATATGGACTTACATGGCCCCAGAAGCCAGATTTTTGGCCGAATTTGGTTGAAATTTTGCACATGGAGTACAGTTAGTAGTGTAGTCAAGTGTGCTAAATTTTATTGAAATCGGTTCAGATTTAGATATAGCTCCCATATATATCTTTCGCCCGATATGGACTACTATGGTCCTACAAGCCAGAGTTTTGGCCCTATTTGGTTGAAATTTTGCACAGGGAGTAGATTTAGCATTGTAGATATGCGAGCCAAATTTGGTTGAAGTCGATTCAGATTTAGATATAGCTCCCATATATATCTTTCGCCCGATATGTACTTATATGGACCCAGAAGTCAGAGTTTTATCCCGATTAGCTTGAAATTTTGCACAAGTAGTACAATTGGTAGAATAGTCATGTGTGCCAAATTTGATTAAAATCGGTTCAGATTTAGATATAGCTTCCATATATATTTTTCGCCCGATATGGATTAATATGGCCCCAGAAGCCAGAGTTTTGGCCCACTTTGGTTGAAATTTTGCACTAAGAGTACAATTAGTAGTGTAGTCAAGTGTGCTAAATTTTATTGAAATGGGTCCAGATTTAGATATAGCTCCCATATATATGTTTTTCTGATTTCGACAAAAATGGTCAAAATACCAACATTTTCCTTGTTAAATCGCCACTGCTTAGTGGAAAAGTTGTAAAAATGACTCTAATTTTTATAAATTTCTAATACATATATATCGAGCGATAAATCATAAATAAACTTTTGCGAAGTTTCCTTAAAATTGCTTCAGATTTAAATGTTTCCTATATTTTTTTACTAAAATTGTGTTCCACCCTAGTGCATTAGCCAACTTAAATTTTGAGTCTATAGATTTTTTAAAAGTCTATCAAATTCTGTCCAAATCGAGTGATATTTAAATGTATGTATTTGGGACAAACCTTTATATATAGCAACCAACACATTTGACGGATGTGATATGGTATCGAAAATTTAGATCTACAAAGTGGTGCAGGGTATAATATAGTCGGTCCCGCCCGACTTTAGACTTTCCTTACTTGTTTTTACTAACATTGTGTTCCTCCCTAGTTCATTAGCCGACTTAAATTTTGAGTCTATAGATTTTGTAGAAGTCTATCAAATTCTGTCCAGACCGAGTTATATTTAAATGTAGATATTTGCACTGAAAAAAATATTGTCGTGAGGTCAAAGATTTCATGTCTTTAAAATACGAATACAAATTTTGCTTAGCGTAGAAGACGCATTTCTATAAAATAAAGTTATTTTCCTTGTCCAAAAGTCGATAAACTTTTCAATGAAGTCGTATTGTCCTTATAATTAAGTGATTTGACTTAAAAATGGGTATCTTAACATGAAAGAAAAAAATTATAGGCTAAGGTCAACTTGACTTTAATAATTCAGAAAAATTCTTTAAATGTAATGAAATTGTCTTTAAATTTGTTGTCTTTTTGCATCTTGACTACAAAGCAAAAAATCGTTCAAATATAGGACATGTTTTTCAACACTTTATTTTAAAGACGTTTTTTACTTGAAACACAGCATAATATCTACTAGAAGTCGAGTCTTAATTTGGAAAATAAAGTCGTCGTTAACTTGTTTTTAAAGGACTTTGATAGCATATGAAGAAAAAAAGCTGAATAAGCGAAAAATTAAAATTTGCTTCCTAGAAGCAAGTATACAAAACCCGATTTTAAAAGAGAATTGTGTCTTAAAAGTATCCTTACTTGTATTCTCCGCTTCTTTGGCTCGGAATCAATACCAAATTTTTTAAAGTAAAGACAAAATCTTTGGAACCGAGTATGCTTTTTTTTCTGTGTGGGACAAACCTTTATATATAGCCCCCAACACAGTTGACTACACCACTTTACAAAGTGGTGCAGGGTATAATATAGTCGGCCCCGCCCGACTTTAGACTTTCCTTACTTGTTTTTACTAAAATTGTGTTCCACCCTACACTGAAAAAAATATTGCCGTGAGGTCAAAGATTTCATGTCTTTAAAATACGAATACAAATTTTGCTTAGCATAGAAGACGCATTTCTCTAAAATAAAGTTATTTTCGTTGTCCAAAAGTCGATAAACTTTTCAATGAAGTCGTATTGTCCTTATAATTAAGTGATTTGACTTAAAAATGGGTATCTTAACATGAAAGAAAAAATTTATAGGCTAATGTCAACTTGACTTTAATAATTCAGAAAAATTCTTTAAATTTAATGAAATTGTCTTTAAATTTGTTGTCTTTTTGCATCTTGACTACAAAGCAAAAAATCGTTCAAATATATATGTTTTTCAAAACTTTATTTTAAAGAAGTTTTTTACTTCAAACATAGCATAATTTCTACTGGAAGTCGAGTCCTGATTTGGAAAATAAAGTTGCCGTTAACTCGTTTTTAAAGTACTTTAATAGCATATGAAGAAAAAAAGCTGAGAAAGCAAAAAATTAAAATTTGCTTCCTAGAAGAAAGTACACAAAACCTAAATTTAAAAGAGAATTGTGTCTTAAAAGTATCCTTACTTGTATTCTCCGATTCTTTGGCTCGGAATCAATACCAAATTTTTTAAAGTAAAGACAAAATCTTTGGAACCGAGTACGCTTTTTTTCAGTGTAGTGCATTAGCCAACTTAAATTTTGAGTCTATAGATTTTGTAAAATTCTATCAAATTCTGTCCAAATCGAGTGAGCAGCCAACACATTTGACGGATGTGATATGGTATTGAAAATTTAGATCTACAAAGTGGTGCAGGGTATAATATAGTCGGCCCCGCCCGACTTTAGACTTTCCTTACTTGTTTTTTTTTTTTTTTAATTTAGGTCACATATTTTGGAAACTGCGTCCCTCCGGTAAAGTCGTATGTCTTTGAACTAAAGCAAATTTTTCATTATCTTAATCTTTAGATTTAAGATAAAAATTCTTCAAATGTAGGCTATGAGTTAGTTTGAGGATTTTGTATTTTTCCTTAAAAGTTTTTTTTTTTTTGAATCAAGAAAACATTTTTTATTTTGAAGTATCTGTTATAATTTGGATTTTTAAACTGTCATTTTTACGTAAATAGGTTTATTAATATATCTCAAAAATAGAATGAAAATTCCATAAATGAGATCTGTATCTTAATTTCAATGTTATTGATGATAGATTTAAAGCTACATAGTTCCCTACAAAAATGTCTGTATTTTAAAAAAGCTGCACCTTTCTCGAAATCAATACCAAAATCCTTAAGAGAAGGTCAACATGAGTACCTATTCTGCATTTACGATATTGGAGGAGGCTTGGAAAAATCAGTTATTGTTATATTAAAAATTTTAATTAAATTATTTTTTTTTTTTGTTCTATGAGTGCAAATTGTCGGTGAAAAATCCATTTAAATTTGTTTGTTTATTAAAATAGACTATGAACTTGTCTTTGAAAGCGAAAAATTGTTAATTGAAGGTAAGTACACTGAATCGAAACTCAATTATCTACACTAAATTATATGATATCATACGTCTAATTGAACATTTTCCAAGGAATCAGAGGCATTTCAATAGCCAGTTTTCTCTAAATCGATTAATGTATGAAAAATTCCGAATTGGAAAGACAAAAAAAGTCAGCAAACAAAGAGTAAACGGACGTTAATATTTTTTGACAATACATATTTTTTTCAGTGTCGAAAGGATAGCATATTTCATTTATAGTAGAACAATGCTATTCAAAATCACTTGTTTGTTTCATTTTATGAAATTTGTTCATGCAATTTATGAACTCCATTATTGGAAAACAAAATTAATAAATAAAAATAAAATATGTGAATAATTTTTTTATAGATTATCTGTTAATCTGAAGTTTATTAATAATAATGGATAATATGATAATCGAAAGTTCGGCCAAAAGAAAACATTTTACCATCATTCGAAGTATTTATTATAAAATTGGGTATTTGAATTAAGTGATTGCAACCTTATCAGTGACGTGATGTTTCATGCAAATCTATAAGAGCTTTTAAGATGACTGACAAACTCAGCGATAACTATGGGCTATAAATGAATTATTAATTGTGGAAATAAAATTTGATTGATTTCTTTTTTGCTGATTTTAGTTGAGATTATAGCCAAGTTAAGAGTACCACCATATACCATCAATTCAAGTGGATTATTGACAGTTAAGTCTTTCCTTAACAGTTTGATACCATCAGTCGAAAGGAAGAAATGTAGAGGATGGCTTTGGAGACAAATTCCTTTTAAGGGGTCAGTACAAAAAAGAGTGTCTTTCATATGTTTGGGACTCAAATTTGTATGCAAACACATATTAATTTAGAAATAGCCTAACAGGCTAGATGGCGTCGCTAGCAGGGCTGTGGAGTCGAGCCAATTTTGCTCGACTCCGACTCTAGCATTTTTCATCAGCTCGACTCCGACTCCGGAGTCGACTCCGGGTAATATAACTAAATCGCATTTTAATACCACTAATTTGTAGTTCTATTGTGGGGGTAGCGTAAGTGGATCAATATAAAGTATCGTATTTATTTATGTGTGCAAAAAAGGTCTTCATTTCACATTAGATGCCAATTGAACTCTATATTTCAAATTTAGGGCAATGTTTAATAAATAAAATAATGATATAAATACCCATCATAATATGAGAAGATACCAACAGTATATGTTATGTATTTGTGGACCAAAATTATTGATACTATCTCAAATCCTTTAAATTTGTTGCGAGCTATATAAAGGTTTATATTCCCATATGCATGCATTTGAATCTGAATCGATTTAGACAAAATTGTATACAAAATCTATGTACTTAAAATTTAAATCTAACGTTATGGGACGTAACACAATTTTAACAAAAAATATAAATGCAAGGAAAGTCTAAAGTCGGGCGGGCCGATTATAATATACTCTGCACAACCTTGTATTTAGATCTACATTTTGATAAAATCTCAAATCAGACTTCTACAAAATCTCGGGCAATATTTTGGAAATATTTATAATTGTTTAGACAATTTCGCAAAAATGCATTTATGATTCATTCATTGAAAAATTTGAAAATTTGAGTCATTTCTACAAGTTTTCGACTTAGCAGTGAGTATCAGTGAGCATACAATTTTGGAAAAAATTTTGTCTAGTAAATAAAATTTTGCAAAATTTTATATAGAAATAAAATTTTGCAAAATTTTCTACAGAAATAAAATTTTGACTAAATTTTCTATAGAAATAAAATTTTGACAAAATTTTCTATAGAAATCAAATTTTGACCAAATATATAGAAATAAAATTTTAAATAAAATGTTTACAGAAATAAAATTTGGCAAAATTGTTTATAGAAATTAAAGTTTGAAAAAATTATCAATAGAAATACACTTAAAAAAATTGTGTAGCAAACAGAATTTTGCAAAATTTTGTATAGAAATAAAATTTTGCAAAATATTCTATAGAAACAAAATGTTGACTAAATTTTCTATAGTAATAAAATTTTGAATACATTTTTTATAGCTGTGAGTATCAGTGAGCATCAGTAAGAAAAAAAAATTTGAGAAAATTTGCCATAGAAATAAAATTTGACAAATTTTTCTTATAGAAATAAAATTTTGAAAAAATTATCAATACGAATACAATTTTAGAAAAAAATTTCTGTAGTATAGCTGATGGCCTTAGCAGCCAATGCTACTTTTCTCTTTTCTTTTTTATCATACATTTACTGTATGATTAAAATAAACAATAAATAAATAATTTGTGTAGTAAATAAAATGCTGCAAAATATTCTACAGAAACAAAATTTTAAATAAATTTTCTATAGAAATAAAATTTTGACAAAATTTTCTATAGAAATAAAATTTTGACCAAATTTTCTAACAAAAAATCTATTACTATAAAATTTTGGCAAATGTTTCTATAGAAATAAAATTTTGACTTAAATTTTTATAGAAATAAAATTATCAATAGAAATAAAATTTTGAAAAAATTTTTGTGTAACAAACAACAGAAATAAAATTTTGCAAAATATTCTATAGAAACAAAATTGTTTACTGAATTTTCTATAGAAATAAAATTTTGACTAAATTTTCTATAGAAAAACATATTTCTATAGTAATAAAATTTTGAATAAATTTTTTATAGAAATAAAATTTTGACAAAATTTGCTACAGAAATAACATTTTGACAAAACTTTTTATAGAAATAATATTTTGACAAAATTTTCTATAAAAAACAACTTTGAAAAAATTTTCTGTCAATATTCCACATATGTATATGGCCTTAAAATAAAATTAAAAAAAATAATAATTTCGATTGTTCGAAATATTTCAAATAAATTGATGTGGGCATTAAAATGGATCGACCCAGCCCATCTGCTAGTCTAACATTCTAGGAAACATAAAAAGATAGCCGTAATTGGAAACTGATTTTCATTTACAATCATGCTGTAAATTGATCGAATGAATAACGCAATGGAAACTAATTTGCGTAAAAACTTGCTTAGTTACAGAAATGTGAAGTGTTTTAAAAAATTTGGTTTAGCCGGAGTCGGAGTCGTGCAAAATTTTTACGACTCCGACTCCAGGAAATCTTCAGACTGCGACTCCGGCTCCACAGCCCTGGTCGCTAGTATCAAATACATATTATTTTTATATAGTACCAACCTTCAAATGATTCGTATCAAAATTTGACGTCTGTAAGTCAATTAGTTTGTGAGATAGAGCGTCTTTTGTGAAGCAACATTTGTTATTGTGAAAAAAAAAATGGAAAAGGAATTTCGTGTTTTGATAAAATACTGTTTTCTGAAGGGAAAAATACGGTGGAAGCAAAAACTTGGCTTGATAATGAGTTTCCGGACTCTGCCCCAAGGAAATCAACAATAATTGATTGGTATGCAAAATTCAAGCGTGGTGAAATGAGCAAGGAGGACGGTGAACGCAGTGGACGCCCGAAAGAGGTGGTTACCGATGAAAACATAAAAAAATCCACAAAATGATTTTGAATGACCGTAAAATGAAGTTGATCGAGATAGCAGAGGCCTTAGAGATATCAAAGGAACTTGTGGGTCATATTGATCATTCATCAATATTTGAATATGCGGATGCTCTGTGCAAAATGGGTGCCGCGCGAGCTCACATTTGACCAAAAACAACATCGTGTTGATGATCTGAGCAGTGTTTGCAGCTGTTAACTCGTAATATACCCGAGTTTTTCCGTCGATATGTGACAATGGATGAAACATGGCTCCATCACTACACTCCAGAGTCCAATCGACAGTCGGCTGAGTGGACAGCGACCGGTGAACCGTCTCCGAAGAGTGGAAAGACTCAAAAGTCCGCTGGCAAAGTAATGGCCTCTGTTTTTTGGGATGCGCACGGAATAATTTTTATCGATTATCTTGAGAAGGGAAAAACCATCAACAGTGACTATTATATGGCGTTATTGGAGCGTTTGAAGGTCGAAATCGCGGCAAAACGGTCCCATATGAAGAAGAAAAAAGTGTTGTTCCACCAAGACAACGCACCGTGCCACAAGTCATTGAGAACGATGGCAAAAATTCATGAATTGGGCTTCGAATTGCTTTCCCACCCACCGTATTCTCCAGATCTGGCCCCCAGCGACTTTTTCTTCTTTTCAGACCTCAAAAGGATGCTCGCAGGGAAAAAATTTGGCGGCAATGAAGAGGTGATCGCCGAAACTGAGGCCTATTTTGAGGCAAAACCGAAGGAGTACTACCAAAATGGTATCAAAAAATTCGAAGGTCGTTATAATCGTTGTATCGCTCTTGAAGGGAACTATGTTGAATAATAGAAACGAATTTTGGCAAAAAAATGTGTTTTTCTTTGTTAGACCGGGGACTTATCAGCCAATCTGTTAAATATATCCTTACATCAATTTCCCGCTTCTTTGACTCGGAGTCAATTCCAAAATTATTAGTCTAAAGACAAACTCTTGTAACCACAGTCACAAGGTTTTTTCAATGCAAAAAAAAAACAAGTGAGTAAAGTAGAAAGTCGGGCGGGGCCGACATACCCTAAACCACCCCTACTGAATTAGTAAACATAAGCATTTTTGGGGTAACATATAGGTCTGGGATATAAACCGCAGTTGCATATTTAAGAAAATTAAGGGGTACATGTCTATGGGTGCTTTGTGTCAATCTGACTATAGCTCATAGTCAATGTTGCCAGGGAAAATGTTCGGTTTACCCTACAAGGACAAAAAAAGTTCCCTACTTTCCAATACATTCCCAAACAATTTTCTCTACTATATTTTTCGTTAAATTTAAAAAATTTTACAAAACAAAAATGGTTCTAAGTATTTATTATCTTAAAACATGAATATGCAACGTATATAACTTAGAATATAAATTTGTATTACGACCACGGTTGCCACAGTTGGTAGAATTCTACCCAAATTAGTAATCTTTTTTGTTAAATCTTTATAAAAATAAAATTTTGGAAAAAGTTTCTATAAACAAATTTTTGTGAGAAATTTTTCTATAGAAATAAAATTTTGACAATAAATTCTATAGAAATACAAATTTGACAAAATGTTCTATAGAAATAAAATGCTGACAAAATTTTCTACAGGAATAAAGTTTACCACACATTGTTAAAGATAAAGCCCTGATTTACAAATTGTGTTGAGTGAAAATGTCCTACATTGTGGCCCTACGTCCCTACAAGACGCTAAATATTAGAAAAACCCTACATATAGAGAATTTCCCCTACTTCTAGCAACACTGGCTGTGTTGATATTGCACCTACGGAGTTAATATGCCACTAGGTTTGGTTAGGTTAAGTTAGGTGCCCGATGTATCAGGCTCACTTAGACTATTCAGTCCATTGTGATACAACATTGGTGAACTTGGTATGCCACTAATATTGAGCCCATTATTAAAAAATAGAAAATCGTTAAATTAGTGTGGGTAATAAATACAAATTTGTAAAAATCGAGCAATATTCTTATGTAAGAGCTACAAGTACGTATAAGTACGATCGGCTAGTACATCAAAATTTGAAATTTGTGTAACATTCACACAAAAAATTATCACCAACATTTTTTCAATTAAACACTTAATTGAATTTGGAAACGGATTCAATTAATATGTTAATTGATTCAATTAATTATTTAATCAAATCCGAATAAAACCCAATTAAAAAAATGATTGATATTTGTTACGTTTCCAATTAAAATATTAATTGATTCAATCAATTTGTTAATCAATTCGGAAATAATTTTCAATTACAAACGTGATTGAAATTTTTTCCGTTTCCAATTACACATGTGATTGATCCAATCACTTTTGTGATTGAAATTGAATAATTTTGAGCAATGGAAAGAGCGAAAAGAGAACAAGAGAATGGGTATTTATTCAACATTGTATGATGGAGAGATCAGTCTGTAGAAGTAACTTGTAACGAACGGTTGGGTTTTTGTTTTTCGCGTAAATTGAAAAACATGATTGGCGACATTCTGTCTGCTGCATGGAAAATGTGTACATAAATATTTTGAACGCAACAACAAATCATAGCAAAGGGTTGAAATAAATAAAGTGTGCAACAACAAATGGCCACGTGGTAAAGGTTTGAAAAATATATGAGAGAACGCATTTGAAATTACCTGTGTTTGTGGTATTGTAAAAATGGAAAACAATCTACGTTTATTGAAGGTAAGAAATTGTGAAATGTGAATACCGTTTTCCATTGAAGCCTGTTTACATTAAACGGACTAAAATAATATATTTTTTATTCATTTCTTTTAGTAACCAATTTTATTTCGTGAAATTGACCAATCAATCCCATCAACTCCATCATTTTATCAAATATGTAAGAATATGTTTGCAACAAAAAAGTGGGTACCGTATTGATCTTTTAAAATTATAATTTTTTTCACTCCTAGTTTTCTTTAAACCAAGAGCGGTATGGGTTTGTTGGAAGATTCACCTTGAAGTTGCGAAGTGGCGTTGGCATTAAATACAATTTACCTTTTTTTTTACCTGCCTTTTTCAGTTTGAACCCAAGTAGAGAGCAGTATATCTGATATATAAACAAATGAGCTGAATTATGTAATGGTAAAAAAGTTCTTTCTTTTGGATTTAAAAATATGAAAAATATCCGAAAATAATAAAAATATGTATTTCCCATTTATATATTTTTTCTATTTTTAGAATTTGCAAAGTATCATCAATATAATACCAAATATTACATTGCTTTCCCATTATTTTTATCTATGATTGGTTCAAATTTTAATAGACGATTTAAATGTGCGGAAATTTTGGAAAGGAATTGTTACTAAACTTAAATTACCGAGCTCCTTAATACACGGAGCCACCGTGGTGCAATGGTTAGCATGCCCGCCTTGCATACACAAGGTCGTGGGTTCGATTCCTGCTGCGACCGAACACCAAAAAGTTTTTCAGCGGTGGATTATCCCATCTCAGTAATGCTGGTGACATTTCTGAGGGTTTCAAAGCTTCTCTAAGTGGTTTCACTGGAATGTGGAACGCCGTTCGGACTCGGCTATAAAAAGGAGGTCCCTTGTCATTGAGCTTAACATGGAATCGGGCAGCACTCAGTGATAAGAGAGAAGTTCACCACTGTGGTATCACAATGGACTGAATAGTCTAAGTGAGCCTGATACATCGGGCTGCCACATAACCTAACCTAACCTAATACACCTTTTTATGCTAAAAGACTACAACTGCAAAAGAAGATTATAAATCTGCAACCTGGAACTAAGAATTGAACTTGATATTCTATGCAGGTAATGTTCAACAAAATTAACTTTTAATTTAACAAAATTAAATTCGAATTATTCTGTTTACTTTCAGAAAAACTAATTTAGCTTACAGGCTGCTGATTTATTGGAAATCTAGGCGCATCTACATATTAGAAGGACCATGCTAACATGGTTATTATTATAAGGAAGATAATGATTTATATAATTTATGTAATTGTATTTGTAAGTTATGTTAGAACAAACCACAAATGACAAGAACCAAATTTATTTGTCTATTGCATAATTCAAAAAATAATAAAATATTAAATATGTTTTATAAGAAACACATATTTTCTTGTATTTCAAATAAAATTAAATACGATTTTGGGGTCGCAATATATAATTTCTTTGATTGAAATTTATAGCCAATTTCAATTAATTATTTAATTGAATGAATCAAATAGTTGATTGTTTTTTGTCGCGAAATTAATTAAAATTTTAATTGATTCAATTAAAACTGTGATTGAATTTTATGTTAAAAATCAATCGCGTTTTTAATTGATTCAATCACACAATTAATTGATTCCGTGACAAAAGTCAATTAAATTTTTAATTGAAAATCGTGTTGGTTTTCAATCAAAATGGGTGATTGATACTATCATTTTCGTGATTGAAGACATTTCAATTAAAAAAATGATTGAATCCGCGATTTTCGTGATTGAAATCAAAAAAAAAAATTTTGTGTGTTGGTTAATAAATAACAGTACTATGGCCAAATTTGGGAAAATCGAGCGATGCATATATATGGAAGCTATATCTAAATCTGAACCAATTTGCATAATATTTTGCTGGTTTGATTAATACCACAAAAGGTTACCTTGTGCAAGATTTGAGTAAGGTCAGTTAAGAAATGAGGCCTGTATGGTCAAACATAAGGCTATTAGGGGCGAATTTTTCAAAATCGGGTGATACATATATGGGAGCTATATCTACATCTGAACCGATTTCGATGAAATTTGGCACATATAGTTAGTACTATAGAGGACTGGATCTAGCCAACTTCTAGTAAGATCGGTTAATAAATAAGGGTTCTATGGCCAAATTTGGGAAAATCGGGCTATACATATATATGGGAGCTATATCTAAATCTGAACCGATTTCGATGATGTTTTGCACATATAGTTAGTGCTATAGAAGACTACCTTTAGCCAAATTTAAGTAAGATCGGTTGATAAATAAGGGTTTTATCGCCAAATTTAGAAAATTCGGGCGGTACATATATATGGGAGTTATATCTAAATTTGAACCGATTTCGATGATTTTTTGCACATATAGTTAGTGCTATAGAAGACTACATTTAGCCAAATTTGAGTAAGATCGGTTGATAAATAAAGGTTTTGTGGCCAAATTTGGGAAAATCGGGCGATACATATATATGAGAGCTATATCTAAATCTGAACCGATTTGGATGAAATTTTGCAGACTTGAAGGGCGATGGAAAAGATTAGATTTTGCCAAATTTGGTGACGATGTGTATGCAAAAAAAGCGCAACGTGACCCCATTTGTCGAAATCGGGCGATACATATATATGGGAGCTATATCTAAATTTGATCCGATTTCTTCCAAATTCAATAGCGTTCGTCCTTGTGCCCAAAAAACTCCCTGTACCAAATTTCATCAAAATCGGTTAATAATTGCGACCGGAATCCTGTGAACAACAAATACATGGACAGACGGACGGACGGACGGACACCAAGCGCTAGATCGACTCAGGAGGTGATTCTGAGTCGATCGGTATATATTTTATGGGGTCTAAAATCAATATCTCTGGTAGGCACATTTTTTGGCCAATCAAACTTATTATACCCTGACCACTATGTGCTTTAGGGTATAAAAACAAAATTATTTGGAAACACACAAATAGGAACTCCTACCCATTTAATTTAAACAACATTAATATTGTATGTTAAGGCGGAAACCATTTTATGGGGTTGATAATGGGTTCTACAAACACATTTTCTCACACTGAAAAAAAAGCGTACTCGGTTCCAAAGATTTTGTCTTTACTTTAAAAAATTTGGTATTGATTCCGAGCCAAAGAAGCGGAGAATACAAGTAAGGATACTTTTAAGACACAATTCTCTTTTAAATTTAGGTTTTGTGTACTTGCTTCTAGAAAGCAAATTTTAATTTTTCGCTTTCTCAGCTTTTTTCTTCATATGCTATCAAAGTCCTTTAAAAACGTGTTAACGGCAACTTTATTTTCCAAATTAGGACTCGACTTCCAGTAGAAATTATGTTATGTTTGAAGTAAAAAACTTCTTTAAAATAAAGTTTTGAAAAACATGTCCTATATTTGAACGATTTTTTGCTTTGTAGTCAAGATGCAAAAAGACAACAAATTTAAAGACAATTTCATTAAATTTAAGAATTTTTCTGAATTATTAAAGTCAAGTTGACCTTAGCCTATAAATTTTTTCTTTCATGTTAAGATACCCATTTTTAAGTCAAATCACTTAATTATAAGGACAATACGACTTCATTGAAAAGTTTATCGACTTTTGGACAAGGAAAATAACTTTATTTTAGAGAAATGCGTCTTCTATGCTAAGCAAAATTTGTATTCGTATTTTAAAGACATGAAATCTTTGACCTCACGACAATATTTTTTTCAGTGCATATCAAATTTGACTTCACTGGCTTTATTCACAGATTTCAATGTCGCTATGAAATCAACGTGCGACATACTCTCATATAATTGTCAACTATATTAAACCATACAAGTCTATGTGATTGGATGGTGTGTTATGTTATTTATGTTCTATTATATTATTTATTAGATTTTTGTTGTTTTGCCATTTAACCTTATTCACTTTAGAGTTCATTTAAAAGTTTATTGACTTCATGTGTTTACCGCATAATGCATGTGTGACGATTTGTTATGTTTCTCCAGTAATAATCTAATAAAATTTATAAAATCTCAACCATATGCTGGGCCGTTAAATAAACGTTTAAAATAGTTTTCAATACTATAATGGGTAGGTGAAATGCGAGCGGCACAATCAAATTCGTTATGTAATTTTAGGCGCAATGTGGAGTTATCTAACTTTTTAGATATTTTGGGTAGAATTCTATTCTAGTTCTACGAATGTTGCCAGATAAGGGGATCCATATTGATCGTCAAAGAAAAGTCTCCACAGACAAAAGATCAACAAACTATTTCCCATTAAAATTTTGCATGCAGTTGAAACTAATAACATATTTTATAGGAAAACTAACTGATTCAATTGATTTGATTTAAAAGAAAAGTAATTTGGTTAACCGTATAAAAATTGAGGGATCTACCCTTTAGATATAAGCAGATATACCAACATATGATGATATAGAATTAGATATAAATGTATATAATTCCATATACACAGAAAAAAAAGTGTCTCGTAAATTTAAGAAGATTTTTACAATAATTTATTACAAGAATTTTCCAGAATTTTAGTTCATTTTTCGTATTTTCTACGAAAATTAACTACTCGAAAGGAAATTTTACAAATTCTAAGTAGCAATCGTTTAGTTCATGGCCTACAAAATACGATGGAAATTTCCTTAAAAAATTTCTTAACTGGTAGTTAAAAATTCGTTTGTCATGCTATAAAACTACTTGTGAAATGTAAAGTATTTTCTAAATAATAAGTGAAATTTACCATAAGATTTTTTTGTATGAGAAAATATTTTTTTACGAAAAATGAACTTGAAAGTGGATAGCAATTTCTTACTGACAATTCCTATGGTTAATAATTGTTGGTAAAAAATTTCCCAATGAAATATTTTTAGTTCACATGTAATTAAATTTATAGACATTTTCGTCAAAAATGGGTAGATATCATTTCATGAAGTTTTTGCTAATTTTAAGTTAAACGTTTCATCGTTCTTATACTGATATGCATTTAAGAGTATTGTTTTTAGAGTAAATTGTGGACAGATGCGATGAACTAATGCATAGTACAGAGATCTTTCTCGTCAAAGTGGAATATGTTTAATGTAATGATGATGTTACTTGATTTTTTTTTTTTGAGAGTGAGAGCATGCAATGCAATAATGAGAAATGGTAGCGAGTGATGGGGATGTTGTGTATATCTGAGCGTGGGGTTGTTTTTGTTCTTTCAGTGGTTTGTGTGTGTGTTTATTATTGGCGAATGGTTTATTTGTCTGGATGAGGTGTTGTTTTCAATGAAAGCACATGTGTTTTTGTTGTTGTAGGAATGTTTTGGTTTTGCTTGGTTTTGTTTGGCATGCTTCAGTTATATAGTTGGCGTTGGCGTGGGATGTTGCATCTTTTTAGCAAGTATGTAACAAGGGAATATAAAGGTATGGAATATTTTGGTTTTTTTAGACATATATTGGTGTTTGTTTATTAAAACTTTGAAATGAAAGTTATTACTATTTTAGCGATGAGATGTACGATGGCGAAGTGATGATCGGTAGCTTAGAAAAAAGTTATTAAGAATGTTCAATATTTAGGAAAAAAATGCTGAAATGGAAAGTATATTGAAATTGTTTTATCTAATTTAATTTTTATTATACAATGTAAAAAATAAATATTCAATTTCAGAGTAACTCCAGATGAATTTGTATATTATTATTTGCTAATTATTATTATTATTTTTTTTTTAACAAGTTTCATGTTTTTCTTTGTTGTAAAAAAATGTCTAAGTTAAGAGCAACCCCAGATGGATTCGGGCAAATTTTTATATTTCTCCTCAGCGTATAATTTAATAGAGAAGTGGTAAGTTTTCTTTTAAAAATTGGCTTTCTTCTCACTAGAATATTTACCTTTTAATGACATTTTTATTGTCAAATACCTTATTTTAGTATTTAATCAAATATTTTTGGAAAATTTTTGTTACACCTCAGCATATAGCAGGTAAGTATTCTTTTTAAAATGTGATTTTCTTTTAAAAATTATATTTTTTATTTATATCATTATTTGCTAATTATTATTATTATTATTATTATTTTTTTAACTAGTTTAATGTTTTTCTTTGTTTTAAAAAAAAATATTAAATTTCAGAGCAACCCCAAGATGGATTCAGGCATATTTTTATATTCCTCCTCAGCGTATAATTTAATAGAGAAGTGGTAAGTTTTCTTTTAAAAATTGGCTTTCTTCTCACTAGAATATTTACGTTTTAATGACATTTTTATTGTCAAAAATTACAGGTTTTAATACCTTATTAGTATTACCTAAATCAAATATTTTTAGAAAATTTTTGTTACACCTCAGCATATAGTTTAATCATAAATTGGTAAGTATTCTTTTTAAAATGTGGTTTTCTTTTAAAAAGGATATTTTTTATTTATATCATTATTTGCTAATTATTATTATTATTATTATTTTTTTTTTTTTTTTGAAACTAGTTTAATGTGTTTCTTTGTTGTAAAAAAAATATTTAATTTCAGAGCAACCCCAAGATGGATTCGGGCATATTTTTATATTCCTCCTCAGCGTATAATAGAGAAGTGGTAAGTTTTCTTTTAAAATTTGGCTTTCTTTTCACTAGAATATTTAAATTTTTATGACATTTTTATTATCAAAATTACATGTTTTTAATACCTTATTTTAGTATTACAATAATCAAATATTTTTGGAAACAAATTTAATATTTTTATTGTATTTAATTTCAGAATAACAATTTGGAAACATTTTTATGAACTGGTAAGCTTTCTTTAACATTCTTTTAACCAGAATATTTAGTTTTTTTGCCTATTAATTCTTTAAACTGATTTTTTGGTAACCAATTTAATGTTTTTTATTTAATGTAAAAAATAAATATTTAATTTCAGAGTATCCCCAAATGAATTTCGATAACTTTTTAACCTCAGCGTACAATTTAGTAGAGAATTGGTAAGTTTTATATTAAAACTTTGGCTTTCTTTTGACAAGAATATTTATTGTATTATGTCCTTCACATCGATAACAACACAGTTTTATGAGTTAATATATTACTTAATTCATTATTTCTCTAATTGTTTCAGGTACAAAGTTTATGAGGTACGTTTATCTAAGAAAAGTTGAATTCCTTACACCATTTATTAAAATGCCCTCAAATATGGTAAGTTACAAGCTAATTTAAAGAGATTAAAAATTATATTTTATTACATGTTAATTTTTAACATTTTTCATTATTCCTTCCATTTTTTTCAGCAAGATATGTGAATATACTAACGATGAATAAAAAACTAAGGAAAAGTCAAAATGTCCAAATAGCGAGTTAAAATAAACTAATTTCTTGTTCCACGTGGTCATAATTTTTATTCACAAAAACATTGTATTAAGAACTCTCATCATAAGTTTTTATAATAAAGTATTTTTGCTTAAAGAAAGTTGAATTTTAATGTATGCACATTTTCATAATAGTAAAACGGGTTGTTGTTCCTTTAATTATTTAATTTCTCTGTACTGTGGGATGATTGATTTAAAAATAGTTTAGTCGTCGACATTTTAAGGAGACTGTTAACCACTTTTTATTATCGGGTTTCCCAAAAAATAAGCAGGTAAACCAAAATAATACTGACTTTTTAACTTGGTAGGGGTATATAAATCTTATGGTGTTGTAAAAATGAACTAAAATACAATGTTATAGATTAACTAAAATTTAAGAGAATTATAAACTAGACAAGTTGAAAAAAATCTTAAGGGCTAAATCATGGTCAATATTACTACAGTTTAGTTCATTTTGCAATGGAAAAGGGTTCACTGTTTTTTCAGTGTATGACCAGATCTAACATCAGATCCAATAATATATAGGGACAGATATAATTACATCTAAGACATTAAATCTAGGCCAATTTTGAGATCTGATCAGATCTAATTCCATAGTAATTAGATATGATTAGATCTTACTATTTCTCGGATCTACTCATATCTAATTGTATCAAATTAGATCTCTTAATTTTTTTCTCGGGTAGGAAAATGACTTTCACACTGTGGAACAGGGTATTATAAGATTGTGCATATGTTTGCAACACCGAGAAGGAGACGAGATAGATACATGGTGTTGTGGCAATAATGCTCAGGGTGGGCACCTGAGTCGATTTGTCCGTCTGTCCATGTCCGTCTGTCTATGAACACATTCTTGTGTTTTTGTCCAATCGAGTTCAAATTTGTCACAAGTATGTGTTTTGGGTCAGAATAGAGCCCTAATGAGTTTGGAAGAAATCGGTTAAGATTTAAGTATAGCTCCCTGGGCGCTTACCCTATTCCAACGATTTCGTCCTTACACTCCAAAAAAAAGTTTACTTAGATCCAAAAATTTTGACCTTCCTTTAAAGATTTTGGTATTGATTCCGAGCCAAAGCGAGCGAGCGGCTTCTTTAAAATAAAGACATTTTTTAGGGACCTCCCTGGCTTTACATCTAGGATCGATAAAATTGTAATTGGATACAGATCTCATTCATCGAATTTTAATTCTCTGTTTGCGATATATTAATAAAGGTATTCATGTACAAACAAATTCCAGTTTCAAAATCCAAATTATGCCAAGTAATTCAAAGTAAAAACTGTTTTCTTAATGCTAAAAAAAAACTTTAAACCAAAGATGCAAATCCTTAAAATAAGTGTTAGCCTACATTTGAAGCATTTTTATCTTAAATTTAAAAATTCAATTTGTCAGTTGAGTTAAAGACGATTTCTTTACATTAAAAATGTTTTTCTTTATTTTAAGAAACATTTGCCTTACTTCAAATATCTTCAACTTCAACATAGGGCCGCAAAATTTCACGATTTGTGTCCTAAATTTAATGAAAAAAATTTTTGAAGCAAGAATTGTAAGCTTTCTTTTAATTAAAATGTCATTATTTTAAAGAATTTTGTCCTTAGCATTGCGTAAATGTCGAGTCCTAAAATTTAAGTTGCATAATCTTCCATATTAGGTCAATATTTTTTTCAGTGTTCATTGATGATTTTCTTATTTATTTCGCGCTAACCCACAGAAAAAGTGAAACCACAGCGAAAACAAGTAAGGAAAGTCTAAAGTCGGGCGGGGCCGACTATATTATACCCTGCACCACTTTGTAGATCTAAATTTTCGATAGAATACCACATCCGCCAAATGTGTTGGGGGCTCCATATAAAGGTTTGTCCCAAATACTTACATTTAAATATCACTCGATCTGGACAGAATTTGATAGACTTCTACAAAATCTATAGGCTCAAAATTTAAGTCGGCTAATGCACTATTTACACTGAAAAAACAGTGAACCCACCAGGAAAGATAACTTTCGATTAATTTTAGAAAATTTTGAATTTTTTTAGAAAATTTTAACTAAACAGTATTACAAGTGCTGGCATCACTCCGATATGGTAAAAATAAGTAAATATTTTTCGACAAATTCAAGAAAATTTATTAGACATAACTAAGTTTTTGCACTTGTTAAAGAAAATTTTGTAGTTTTAAGAGAAATCTTGGAGTTCAAAATTGCAAGAATGTCTTTAGTGCCATACGAAGTTCATGATGGACACATATTTGGTAAAATTTACAAATTTAAAGAAATAATGAACTATTTTGTGAGAAATACGAAATTAGGAAACCTTTATGCTTTATTTTTGTATAATTTTTTCCTGTTTTTTAGTTAATTTAACTATCATACGCAAAAAATTATTTGAGTAAAGTAAACTTTTTCCAAACATAATGATTCTATGAACTAATATAAAGTTAAATTGGCTTTAGTGAAATAGAGAGTTCACTTTTTTTTGAGTGTAGGGTGGAACACAATGTTAGTAAAAAACAAGTAAGTAAAGTAGAAAGTCGGGCGGGGCCGACTATATCATACCCTAAACCACCATTACAGAATTAGTAATCATAAGCATTTGTGGGGTAACATATAGGTCTGGGAGATAAACCGCAGATACATATTTAAGAAAATTAAGGGGTACATGTCTATGGGTGCTTTGTGTCAATCTGGTTATAGCTCATAGTCAATGTTGCCAGGGAAAATGTTCGGCTTACCCTAAAAGAACAAAAGAAGTTCCCTACTTCCCCATACATTCCCAAACAATTTTCCCTACTATATTTTTCGTTAAATTTAAAAAATTTTACAAAACAAAAATGGTTCTAAGTACTTTGTTATCTTAAAACATGAATATGCAACGTATATAACTTAGAATATAAATTTGTATTACCACCACGGTTGCCTCAGTTGGTAGAATTCTACCCAAATTAGTAACCTTTTTTGTTAAATCTCTACAAAAATAAAATTTTGGAAAAAGTTTCTATAAACAAATTTTTGTGAGAAATTTTTCTATAGAAATAAAATTTTGACAATAAATTCTATAGAAATAAAATTTTGAGAAAAAATTCCACAGAAATAAAATTTTGAGAAAATTTTTTTAGAAATAATATTTTGAAAAAAAAAATTCTATAGAAATACAATTTTGACAAAATGTTCTATAGAAATAAAATGTTAACAAAATTTTCTACAGGAATAAAGTTTACCACACATTATTAAAGATCAAGCCTTGCCGGCTTCTAATTTCCTCCTCTAGAGCCACCAAAATGTAAAAATTATTACAAATTATGTTGAGTGAAAATGTCCTACACTGTGGCCCTACGTCCCTACAAGACGCTAAATATTAGAAAAAACCTACATATAGGGAATTTCCCCTGGCTGTAGTTGATATTGCACCTACGGGGTTAGTATGACACTAATATTGAGCCCATTATTAAAAAAGAGAAAATCGTTAAATTAGTGTGGGTAATAAATCAAAATTTGTAAAAATCGAGCATAATTCTTATGTAAAAGCTACAAGTACGTATAAATACGATCGGCTAGTACATCAAAATTTGAAATTTGAGTAACATTGTTTAATAAATAAGAGTATTATGGCCAAATTTGGGAAAATAGAGAGTTGCATTTATATGGAAGCTATATCTAAATCTGAACCAAATTGCATAATATTTTGCGGGTTTGATTAATACCACAAAAGGTTATCTTGTGCAAGATTTGAGTAAGATCAGTTAAGAAATGAGGCCTATATGGTCAAACATAAGGTTATTAGGGGCGATTTTTTCAAAATCGGGTGATACATATATGGGAGCTATATCTACATCTGAACCGATTTCGATGAAATTTTGCACATATAGTTAGTACTATAGAGGACTGAATCTAGCAAACTTTTAGTAAGATCGGTTAATAAATAAGGGTTTTATGGCCAAATTTAGAAAAATCGGACGGTACATATATTTATTTATTTATTTAAGTCTATGGATTACAATCCTTACAGACTAGCAGAATTAAAAGTAAATTAAATCTAAAGTCGAGTTAAACTTATTTAAGGACATTGCAAAGTCCAAACCATGCAAGCTACTCAATTTATTAAACTCTTTAAGTGCTCTTAAGATTGGTTCATGATTGGCATAGTTACTTCTATGCAAAGGTATACTAAAGAATAGAGGTCTGCACAATTCCATTTGTAACTGCAGAGTACACGTGTACTTGCTACATGAGTACATCTATTTGAGAGAGTCGCAAAACTATTGGTACACATTTTGATGAACACCAAAAGTCACGAGTAACTTCTTGTTGGTACTCTGATGTCTTCACTACCAACAAACACATATTCCTCTTTCTCTTTTATTGAAGTGTACTCAGAGTGATCACGTCGAATATGTTGCGAGAACAAAACTTCATAGAGTACTCCATGTACCACGTGCAGTTTCAGAAATACAAAAAAACAGTTACTCTCCACAATATATGTTTTGGTTTGTTATAAAGAACGGCAAACGTTAATGTAAGTGTGTGACATACATAAATATATGAAATATGTAATATACATACATATCTACACTCTTAGAAAAATATGTTTTTCATATGTTCCGATATAAACAAAATGTGTTTCGGGCACAATTTTTAAGCACAATTTATTTAAGTGCAAACATGTAATGTTCCTAAACTAACACTAAATGTTTGGGACATCTATGTTAATATGTTAGAATATATTATGTTTGGGGCATGAATGTTTCATAAAAATCATATGTGTGAATGCCAACATATATGAATTTACAAATTTCGACTAAACATACATATGTTGTGATATTTTATTCAAAGCGACAGAGAGAGAGAGTATAGAGAAAGAAATAGAGATGGAAACCGGGAGAGTTGACGAAAGATATCAACATAACACACCGAAAGAATCAAAAGAGAACAATTTCTGTGAAACCGCTTGCATGTTGTTTCGGAAAACTGTTTTATGATAAGGCCAAAAATTTGATATGCTTAAGTCTAAATATTATTTAATTTGAATAAAGAGAATGGACATTCCGAACCAAGAGAATAGACATTTGAAAAACAAACAGCATACGTTTTCGCCTTGAGAGCAGGGGCCAAATCACCGCATTCGTCATCGAGTTCTGTTTCGTATAGAGAAACATTTCGATCGCATTAAATTTTTGCATCACCGCATTCGATCGTAATTTATTTTGTCTACTACTTTTTTTTACATTGCTGTAAACATATGGTAATAAGAAATTGAAAGAGAGTAGAATTTCAAAATAATGTTTTGTTATCAAATTATGTTATTTCTGAGATATTTACATTGTTTTTGTGTGTTAAAATATATGTGTAAAAATATATTATGAATCCAAGTGTTTTTTTCTTCGTTTTCGGATTCAGACGATGAGAACAAAGTGGCATTAATAAGGAAAAATATTCGTGACAAAAGCAGTCCTTTAGCATTGCCTGAATTGTGTTTTTAACATCCATAGATTTAAAAGACGTTTTCATATGTCAAAAGAAGCTTTTAAATATGTTCTTGAAAAAATAAGTTTTTTTGAAGCGGCTATTGAGCATTCCTTTCTTTGAGCCGATTCCCCAAATGCAAGTAATATATTTTCTTAAATGTATTTTGCCAAAATGGAATAATAATTACATTTTCACCAACTTTTTTCTTTTTGTTTGCCTTTTTTCTGCTCAAAAATCACTACATACTTCGTTTTCGATAGCATGCTACCTATCGTGTTCAACTTCGAGTAGAAACAATTCGATAACGACTGCGGTGATCCGCGTAAACTACATTACGAAGACGAAGTACTCGATTTCGACTGCGGTGATTTGGCCCCAGCATTTTATGTATGTGTGGACATGTGTTTTGTTTATCATTTTGGCATTATGGGCACAATTTTTTTCTTGGTTCGTTAAAAGAAATCAGTGGTCTTCATAAAAATAACAAAAAGGGCACTATACTCTTTTTAGAGTTGGGACAGTAAAATGAAATAAGGAGGAAATAGTGAAAAATTACGCAGTAAAATGTATAAAAACAAAGTTTAGTTCCTCTTTATTAATAAGTAGTCCACGAGGAGTTGACGGACACCTTCAAATATAAAAGCGGGCATTAAGTTCGAGTTTTGCAGCTAAAACAATTTAAAAAGTTTATTTTCTTTAAAATGAATTATTAAAGAAAAATAAAAGGCATTTTAGAGCGATGGTATTAAATGCTAGTAAAAAACTGTTCACGCCTAAATAAATTTATGTTTATATTATAAAATTATTTATGTATGTTTATACTCGACTCCACGTTCTTCTTTTGTTAGAGTTTTTGAATTCCTTCCAAATTTTAAAGTTTTGTACCAAAAACAGTTTTTTGTTACAAAATTGTTATTTTTGCAATAAAAAAATAATATTTTATCCAAAAATCAGCCAATTTCGTTTATATCAAGCACTGTTACTGACTATAAATCTTTAATAACCCACATTTCGAAGTTTCATAATAAAAATTTAATATAGTATAAATATAAATGTGTAAATTAAAAAAAAAAACAAAAAAAATTGTTCGGTCGGACCAGGAATTGAACCCACGACCCTTTGCATGCAAGGCAGACATGCTAACCACTGCTCCACGTGGCAAACAAATGTATGTTTCTGTTAAATAATGTTATGTTTGCATGGGCTCGTGGGCGCTGCAAACTATGCTATATAAATGTAACTTATAACGATAATTATCTGCTGGTGACCATAATAGCTACGTAGCCCAGTGGATAGTGTGTTGGTTTACAAACAGTATGGTCCTCGGTTCGATTCTCCGTGCAGGCGAAAGGTAAAATTTAAAAAAATTTATAAAAGTGAATAATTTCTTCAACATTATTTGTATTACAGAAAAAGGTGCCAAGAACTAAAAATTTCGTGGAAGTGAAAATTACGATAATGTTAGGGAATGAGCACAATCGTCTTTGGGAAAAATTCTTCCAAGCATATAATATTTTTGGGCTCAAAATGCTTCCAAACATATCATATGTTCACATAAAACAAACATATTAATGTTTCGGCAGTATCCAATAATATATGTGCTTCCTGCAAAATATGTTTGGAACATATGTTAAAGAAGCGATTTTTTTTGAGGGTGTATGATTAATAATAATGGAAAGTTTTGCTTCGCACATAACTGAGAGTTACTTGTGGTACCACGTGAAGAGAAGAGAATCCATGTTGTACTTTTTCTCAAGTACTTACATTTTTATTGTTCCTTTTTTTCGGAACACATATTATTTCGGATAAGTACTTGGTGGTATTTGACAAGCAAGTGTTCTCTTCACTTCACTACTTGCGCTCTGAGAGACAGACAGTGTATGTACTATATTCGATAGCGAATTGCATACATGTAGTGAAAAGTTATTTGATGCAGACCTCTACTAAAGAACTCAAATTGACGCAAACATCGCACTGGTAAATTAAAGCCAATTGTTTCAAGAAGCAATGGGCAATCTATAACTCCATTTACGATCTTATAGATACATTTAATAGAACATTTGGATCTATGATTGCTTAATGTTTCTAAATGAATCAATCTACATCTATCTTCATAAGAAGGTAGAGGATCAACAAATGCAATAGGGGCCAAAGCAAATTTAATAAATTTCTTTTGTAGTTTTTCAACGCGATCAGTATGTACTTTGTAGATTGGATTCCAAATCATGTTGGCATAATCAAGCTTAGATCTAACCAAAGCAGTATATAGTGACTTTCTGGTGTACGGATTAAGAAACTCTTTGCTATTACGTTTGACAAACGCTAGCATCGAGTACGCTTTAGGTAAAACATAATCAATATGTAAATTGAAAGAAAGTTTAGAATCAAACATTACACCTAAATCAAGTTTTCTATCCACCTTTTCCAAAACTTGACTATCAATAGAATAATAAAATCTTAAAGTGGACGATCTTTTAGAAAAAGTTAAATGGACACATTTTGATACATTGAGGGGTAAATGGTTCAATTTACACCAATTCAAAATTCTATCAAAATCAGATTGAAATAAAAGTGAATCATGCTGATTTGTAATACTAGAAAAAATTTTCATATCATCAGCATATAATAGAAAATTGGAGAAAGAGCAACACATTGAAATGTCATTCAGAAAAAGCACAAAGAGCAGAGGACCCAAAATACTACCTTGAGGCACTCCGGAAGTAGCTGAATACACATATGACTTGGTATCATTAATAACAACAAAGCAACGTCTATCTCTCAAATACGAATGAAACCATAACAATAAACTTGAATGAAACCCTATTTTAGATAATTTTGATAACCCTATTTTAGATAATTTTGATATATGGGAGCTATAGCTAAATCTGAACCGATTTCGATGATTTTTTGCACATATAGTTAGTGCTATAGAAGATTATATTTAGCAAACTTTGAGTAAGATCGGTTGATAAATAAACACCCAGAAAAAAGTGACCCCTTCTTTAAGTTAAAATGAACTCATTGTGAAGAAAGTTGAACTTCGTATAGCGCCAAAGACATTTTTATTTGTTTGAACGATGTGATTTTCGTAGAAATTAGGAATAATGCATTCCATATATTAGTTAACATTTTCCTATATTTATATACCACTATACTACAGAATGAAAAAATTTAACTAATTTGAATTCATATATGGAATGATTTTATTGAAATTTTTTCATTCATTTCGACAAATCTTACACATTTGTGGTAAAACTTTTACTTCATAATTAGAACTGCTTACCTTCGTTTTTAAATGCAATTTTATTTATTTCTATAAGCAATTTTATCTTCAATAAAAGACATGTTTTATTAATATATTGAATATATTTATTAAGAATCAACAGCATCGAATCTCTTTGAAATATTAGTTTATTATTCCACTATTTCCAATTTCCGTGTGATACTATCAACTGTAAAACGCACTTTTTCTTCTTCTTGCACTTTTCACTTTTAATAAGTTGCTGCCTAACGATTTTGTCCTCCTTTTACAATTTCAATACCTACAAATATAAAAAATCATAAAACATTTTTGTTGCAAAAGGTTAGCGTCACTGAATATTACCTGATAATTGAAGATTCCAAAATGAAGACAAATGAAAGGGTTGTTATTCTGCTGGTGTTTTCTTTCTTTATACACTATCACGAACATTGATAGATTTATTTAAAAAAAACGAAAATTTTTCTCACTAATTTAAAATAACAAATATTTTATATATTTTATTTGTTATTTATTATATTATTTTACCATATTATTTTTTAACAATCTCTCCGTATACCAAAACAACGCGATTCCAACTAAAAAAACAACCGACGCGCAAATATATCGATTACACCCACGCGCAAACACATCGATTACGATGACAGGTATCGATTACAGGTAGACAATAGAAATTTAGGAAAATTTCCTATATTCTAACAAGTGTGTTTCCTTAAGTTTTGAAAGGATTGCATACTTCTTAGTACGAATGAACTAAAATATTTTTCTATGCCAAGTGTTGTTCGTATGTATGAAAAACTTTCTATTATAAAGGAAGTCGCAATTATCATTTTATAAGAAATTTTACTAATTTTGAGGAAACTTGGCTTTAGTTCGGTTTTTGTTTATTTTTACGAATGCTTTGTTATCGGTGAATAAAATTTTCTTTTTCAGTAGTAAATTCTTATACCCAGCGAAGAAAATAGTATGAGTAAAATTCCATGCCTTATTCTAGTTAATGAACTATTCCTAACTGCTTACAGTTTAGCATTTTTTTACTGAAACGAGTAAATTTTATTATTTTTCACAAAAATGTACCTTAATGGAAATAAAATGGATAAACTATATTGATGAAAATTTTTTCCTTTAGTTTCGAAGGCACTTTTTTCTGGGTGAAGGTTTTGTGGCCAAATTTGGGAAAATCGGGCGATGCATATATATGGGAGCTATATCTAAATCTGAACCTATTTGGATGAAATTTTGCACACGTGAAGGGCGATGGAAAAGATTACCTTTTGCCAAATTTGGTGACGATGTGTTTGCAAAAACGCGCAACGTGACCCCATTTGTCGAAATCGGGCGATACATATATATGGGAGCTATATCTAAATTTGATCCGATTTCTTCCAAATTCAATAGCGTTCGTCCTTGTGCCCAAGAAACTCCCTGTACCAAATTTCATCAAAATCGGTTAATTATTACGACCGGAATCCTGTGAACAACAAATACATGGACAGACGGACGGACACCAAGCGCTAGATCGACTCAGGAGGTGATTCTGAGTCGATCGGTATATATCTTATGGGGTCTACAATCAATATTTCTGGTAGGCACATTTTTTGACCGATCAAACTTATTATACCCAAACCACTATGTGGTTTAGGGTATAAATATGGGAAACATTTAAATCTGAAGCAATTTTAAGGAAACTTCGCAAAAGTTTATTAGAAGTTTAGGAAAATTAGAGCCATTTTTACAACTTTTCGCCTAAGCACTGGCGGTTTTACAAGGAAATTGTTGGTATTTTGACCATTTTTGTTGAAATCAGAAAAAAACATATATATGGGAGCTATATCTAAGTCTGAACCGATTTCAACCAAATTTGGCACGCATAGCTACAATGCTAATTCCACTTCCTGTGCAAAATTTCAACTAAATCGGAGCGAAAAATTGGCCTCTGTGGTCATATGAGTGTAAATCGGGCGAAAGCTATATATGGGATATATATCTAAATCTGAACCGATTTCAACCAAATTTGGCAAGCATAGCTACAATGCTAATTGTACTTCCTGTGCAAAATTTCAACAAAATCGGAGTTAAAAATTGGCCTCTGTGGTCATATGAGTGTAAATCGGGCGAAAGCTATATATGGGAGCTATATCTAAATCTGAACCGATTTCAACCAAATTTGGCACGCATAGCTACAATGCTAATTCTACTCCCTGTGCAAAATTTCAACTAAATCGGAGCAAACAATTGGCCTCTGTGGTCATATGAGTGTAAATCGGGCGAAAGCTACATATGGGAGCTATATCTAAACTGAACCGATTTCAACCAAATTTAGCACGCATAACTACAATGCTAATTCTACTCCTTGTGCAAAATTTCAACTAAATCGGAGCAAAAAATTGGCCTTTGTGGTCATATGAATGTAAATCGGCCGAAAGCTATATATGGGAGCTATATATAAATCTGAACCGATTTCAATAAAATTTGACACACCTGACTACACTACTAATTGTACTCCTAGTGCAAAATTTCAACCAAATGTGGGTAAAACTCTAGCTTCTGGGACCGTATTAGTCCATATCGGGCGAAAGATATATATGGGAGCTATATCTAAATCTGAACCGATTTCAATAAAATTTGGCACACTTGACTCTAGTACTAATTGTTCTTCTTGTGCAAAATTTTAAGCAAGTTAGGGTAAAACTCTGGCTTCTGGGGCCATATAAGTCCATTTCGGGCGAAAAAAAAAAAGAGAGAAAAAAAAAAATATATATATATATATATATATATATATATATATATATATATATATATATATATATATATATATATATATATATATATATATATATATATATATATATATATATATATATATATATATATATATATATAGACTTTGATTACAAACATGTGTTCACGGACAGACGGACATGGCGACTCAGGAGCCCACCCTGAGCATTTTTGCCAAAGACACCATGTGTCTATCTCGTCTCCTTCTGGGTGTTTTAAACATATGCACTAACTGTTCCACAGTGTGGCGCAGGGTATAATACGTTAGGTTAGTTGGCAGCCCGATGTATCAGGCTCACTTAGACTATTCAGTCCATTGTGATACCACATTGGTGAACTTCTCTCTTATCACTGAGTGCTGCCCGATTCCATGTTAAGCTCAATGACAAGGGACCTCCCTTTTATAGCCGAGTCCGAACGGCGTTCCACATTGCAGTGAAACCACTTAGAGAAGCTTTGAAACCCTCAGAAATGTCACCAGCATTACTGAGGTGGGATAATCCACCGCTGAAAAACTTTTTGGTGTTCGGTCGAAGCAGCAATCGAACCCACGACCTTGTGTATGCAAGGCGGGCATGCTAACCATTGCACCACGGTGCCATAATAAGAAAAATATTCTCACATTTGGCAAAATGTAACTAAAACCAACTAATTCACGAGAACTAAAGTAATGTTAAATTGGCTATAAAAAATTCTGGGTGAAAGAAGCGGATAATTGCAGTGAGGATGCCCTTAGTCACAGTGAAAAAAACATTTTACACTTCAATCGCAATTAATTAATCAAAGTAATTCTTAAATAAATTTTTTTCAATCATAGAATGATAATATCAATCAGCAAAGTGATAAATTTTTCAATCAATTAAAATTGTTTATAATTCAATTAAAATATTAATTGTACAAAAAAATGGTTATATATTTTCCATGTGATACTGGGAAATCCAATAATCTTCATATGTATAAACTTTAAATTGAACTTTTAAACGCTCTTGTTGAGGGAGTACGCTTCGTAAAATCCGAGCACGTAAACAACGATCAAATATGAAGGTTTCGGTCACCGTTTTCTTCGACTACAATGGCGTGGTGCATATTGAATTCTCGTAACAATAAAACCTTGAAGTTATGCGCATTTCTCAGATACGTAAAGAATTCCTGAAAAAGCAATCATGGATTTTGGTCCTTTTTTTATACCCTCCACCATAGGATGGGGGATATATTAACTTTGTCATTCCGTTTGTAACACATCGAAATATTGCTGTAAGACCCCATAAAGTATATATATATTCTGGGTCGTGGTGAAATTCTGAGTCGATCTAAGCATGTCCGTCCATCCGTCTGTTGACATCACGCTAACTTCCGAACGAAACAAGCTATCGACTTGAAACTTGGCATAAATAGTTGTCATTGATGTAGGTCGCATTGTGTTGCAAATGGGGCATATCGGACCATACCCCTAGATTTGGCTTGCGGAAACTCTTCATACGATCCGGTTAAAATTTGGTACGTGGTGTTAATATATGGTCTCTAACAACTATGCAAAAACTGGTTCATATCGGTCCATAATTATATATAGCCCCTATTTAATCCGATCCCCAGATTGGAACTCCAGAGCCTCTTGGAAGAGCAAATTTAATCCGATCCGGTTAAAATTTGGTAAGTGGTGTTAGTATATGGTCTCTAACACCAATGCAACAATTGGTCCATATCGGTCCATATATTACCCCCATATAAATCGATCCCCAGATTCGATCTCCGGAACCTCTTGGTTCCGATTCGGTTGAAATTTGGTACATGTTGGTATATGGCCGCTAACAACCATGCAAAAATTGGTCCATATAGGTCTATAGTTATATATAGCCAATGGCCAGTCACACAAAAATTGGTCCATATCGCCAAAAACAATCTACCAAAATTTGATTTCTATAGAAAATGTTGTCAAAATTTTATTTGTATAGAAAATTTTGTCAAAATACTATTTATATAGAAAATTTTGTCAAAATTTTAGTTCTATGGAAAATTTTGTCAAAATTTTATTTCTATAGAAAATTTTGTCAAAATTTTATTTCTATAGAAATTTTTGTCAAAATTTTATTTCTATAGAAAATTTTGTCAACATTTTATTTCTATAGAAAATTTTGTCAAAATTTTATTTGTTGTTGTTTTTTTATTTCAGCTTAAAACCATACATTGACTAAACTACAAGAGTAGCTTAACCAACAGAGGAAAAGAATGTTTGTCAAATTTATTTGGGCAAAGCCCTATAGACTGCAAGATGGTTGGATGGACGCACGTTTCGGAATTACCACATTCCTCATCAGCATCCTCTACTTGCAGCAAAACTATCAACCAATTATCAGAATAAATTCAGGCAGTTTATTAAACCCAACAAAAACCACACTTGAACCCTCCGAAAAAAGGTTTTACATTGATAGCCGGCTTATGCCGAAATAAACTCGAAACAAACATATCTCTTTTCCTATGCCACTGTCAAATCATCGATTTGAATTCACATGGCTGGGTTTATTTTGAGCGTGCCTCCTCTTCTTTTTCCATTTGTTTTGTTTTGTTATTGTTGGTTTTGTTCTTTAAGCATTGTTGTTGTTTTTTTATTTCAGCTTAAAACCATACATTGACTAAACTACAAGAGTAGCTTAACCAACAGAGGAAAAGAATGTTTGTCAAATTTATTTGGGCAAAGCCCTATAGACTGCAAGATGGTTGGATGGACGCACGTTTCGGAATTACCACATTCCTCATCAGCATCCTCTACTTGCAGCAAAACTATCAACCAATTATCAGAATAAATTCAGGCAGTTTATTAAACCCAACAAAAACCACACTTGAACCCTCCGAAAAAAGGTTTTACATTGATAGCCGGCTTATGCCGAAATAAACTCGAAACAAACATATCTCTTTTCCTATGCCACTGTCAAATCATCGATTTGAATTCACATGGCTGGGTTTATTTTGAGCGTGCCTCCTCTTCTTTTTCCATTTGTTTTGTTTTGTTATTGTTGGTTTTGTTCTTTAAGCATTGTTGTTGTTTTTTTATTTCAGCTTAAAACCCAGCCATGTGAATTCAAATCGATGATTTGACAGTGGCATAGGAAAAGAGATATGTTTGTTTCGAGTTTATTTCGGCATAAGCCGGCTATCAATGTAAAACCTTTTTTCGGAGGGTTCAAGTGTGGTTTTTGTTGGGTTTAATAAACTGCCTGAATTTATTCTGATAATTGGTTGATAGTTTTGCTGCAAGTAGAGGATGCTGATGAGGAATGTGGTAATTCCGAAACGTGCGTCCATCCAACCATCTTGCAGTCTATAGGGCTTTGCCCAAATAAATTTGACAAACATTCTTTTCCTCTGTTGGTTAAGCTACTCTTGTAGTTTAGTCAATGTATGGTTTTAAGCTGAAATAAAAAAACAACAACAATGCTTAAAGAACAAAACCAACAATAACAAAACAAAATTTTATTTCTATGGAAAATTTTCTCAAAATTTTATTTCTATAGAAAATTTTGTCAAAATTTTATTTCTATAGAAAATTTTGTCAAAATTTTATTTCTATAGAAAATTTTGTCAAAATTTTATTTCTATAGAAAATTTTGTCAAAATTTTATTTCTATAGAAAATTTTGTCAAAATTTTATTTCTATAGAAAATTTTGTCAAAATTTTATTTCTATAGAAAATTTTGTAAAAATTTTATTTCTATACAAAATTTTGTAAAAATTTTATTTCTATACAAAATTTTGTAAAAATTTTATTTCTATAGAAAATTTTGTCAAACTTTTATTTCTATAGAAAATTTTGTCAAAATTTTACTTTTATAGAAAATTTTGTAAAAATTTTACTTCTATAGAAAATTTTGTCAAAATTTTAGTCCTATAGAAAATTTTGTCAAAATTTTATTTCTTTAGAAAATTTTGTAAAAATTTTATTTGTATAGAAAATTTTGTCAAAATTTTATTTCTATAGAAAATTTTGTAAAAATTTTATTTCTATAGAAAATTTTGTAAAAAATTTTATTTCTATAGAAAATTTTGTCAAACTTTTATTTCTATAGAAAATTTGGTCAAAATTTTATTTCTATAGAAAATTTTGTCAAAATTTTATTTCTATAGAAAATTTTGTCAAAATTTTAGTCCTATAGAAAATTTTGTCAAAATTTTATTTGTATAGAAAATTTTGTCAAAATTTTATTTCTATAGAAAATTTTGTCAAAATTTTAGTTCTATAGAAAATTTTGGCAAAATTTTAGTTCTATAGAAAATTTTGGCAAAATTTTAGTTCTATAGAAACTTTTGTCAAAATTTTAGATCTATAGAAAATTTTATCAAAATTTTATTTCTATAGAAAATTTTGTCAAAATTTTATTTCTATCGAAATTTTTGTCAAAATTTTATTTCTATAGAAAATTTTGTCAAAATTTTAGTCCTATAGAAAATTTTGTCAAAATTTTAGTTCTTTAGAAAATTTTGTCAAAATTTTATTTCTATAGTAAATTTTATCAAAATTTTATTTCTATAGAAAATTTTGTCAAATTTTTATTTCTAAAGAAAATTTTGTCGAACTGAATTATATACGTATCTAATCGGCCTTTTTTTTTTGGTTAATACATACCCCGTATGGACTAGCTTACCATTTAGAAGACGGTGTTAAGAAGTTTTAAGATACCTTGCCATCGGCAAGATTTTCCGCAACCCAAGTATATCGATTGTGGATGACAGTCTTTAGTAGAAGTTTCTAAGTAATCCATGGTGGAGGGTACATAAGATTCGGCCTGGCCGAACTCACGGCCGTATATGTTTTTTTTTTTTTAAGGCGATCACAAAAGCCGAACCGGGTAAACGGTGTAGGTTTTGGACACCCTAATCGCCTATCGACATTCGCTATTAATGTGCTTATACACTTCGACTAAATTTAACCCTAACTAGCATTTTCAGAGCACTTGGACAGAAGCACCCTATAAAATGATCTGACGTTCATGGCAGACAATGCCATCAAATTCTTAATTGAAAAATTACCCCCGGCAAATTGTATAAGTAGCAGATAAACATCAACTATCGTAACACTATCCCAATGTGTTATAAAGATGGATATCAGGTTGTCTTTCACACATTTCTTCCATTAGAAGATCTCATATGAGATTACTTAGATTATCAGTGTAAATAGTCTACGTGATTCTAAATGCGTCTACGCATTCATGAGAAATTCTGCATAATTTGCAAAGTTCCTCAATGGTTGACATTTTGCTTCTCAGATTTATTAGACATGATATAAAAATTGGCTTTGTATTTAATTGAATTTAATATGAATGAATGAATTTTGTTCAGTGTAAATTATTTTAAAGTGACAGTAGATGGAATTCATATGATTTCCTTAAATTGCTTAGACATAGCGTGATATTACTTTCTGAATTTTAAATGAAAAGAATGCAATTTATTCTTTTCTTCTATACAATCATCAGGAAATATGACATATAGAGTAGTGTTTGCTAATAGCACCCAATGGAAATGTGGCCGAACAAATATATGAAATACTAGCCGAACCAGGCTCGTTTCGCAGCGCATTTCTATAGAAAATTTTGTCAAAATTTTATTTCTACAGAAAATTTTGTCAAAATTTTAGTTTTATAGAAACTTTTGTCAAAATTTTAGTTCTATAGAAAATTTTGTCAAAATTTTATTTCTATAGAAAATTTTGACAAAATTTTATTTCTATAGAAAATTTTGACAAAATTTTATTTCTATAGAAAATTTTGACAAAATTTTATTTCTATAGAAAATTTTGTCAAAATTTTATTTCTACAGAAAATTTTGGCAAAATTTTAGTTCTATACAAACTTTTGTCAAAATTTTATTTCTATAGAAAATTTGGTCAAAATTTTATTTCTATAGAAAATTTTGTAAAAATTTTATTTCTATAGAAAATTTTGTCAAACTTTTATTTCTATAGAAAATTTTGTCAAAATTTTATTTTTATAGAAAATTTTGTAAAAATTTTACTTCTATAGAAAATTTTGTCAAAATTTTAGTCCTATAGAAAATTTTGTCAAAATTTTATTTCTTTAGAAAATTTTGTAAAAATTTTATTTGTATAGAAAATTTTGTAAAAATTTTATTTCTATAGAAAATTTTGTAAAAAATTTTATTTCTATAGAAAATTTTGTCAAACTTTTATTTCTATAGAAAATTTGGTCAAAATTTTATTTCTATAGAAAATTTTGTCAAAATTTTATTTCTATAGAAAATTTTGTCAAAATTTTAGTCCTATAGAAAATTTTGTCAAAATTTTATTTGTACAGAAAATTTTGTCAAAATTTTATTTCTATAGAAAATTTTGTCAAAATTTTAGTTCTATAGAAAATTTTGGCAAAATTTTAGTTCTATAGAAAATTTTGTCAAAATTTTAGTCCTATAGAAAATTTTGTCAAAATTTTAGTTCTTTAGAAAATTTTGTCAAAATTTTATTTCTATAGTAAATTTTATCAAAATTTTGTCAAATTTTTATTTCTATAGAAAATTTTGTCAAAATTTTATTTCTATAGAAAATTTTGTCAAAATTGTATTTCTATAGAAAATTTTGTCAAAATTTTATTTGTATAGAAAATTTTGTCAAAATTTTATTTCTATAGAAAATTTTGTCACAATTTTATTTCTATAGAAAATTTTGTCAAAATTTTATTTGTATAGAAAATTTTGTCAAAATTTTATTTGTATAGAAAATTTTGTCAAAATTTTATTTCTATAGAAAATTTTGTCAAAATTTTAGTTCTATAGAAAATTTTGTCAAAATTTTAGTCCTATAGAAACTTTTGTCAAAATTTTAGTTCTATAGAAAATTTTGTCAAAATTTTATTTCTATAGAAAATTTTGACAAAATTTTATTTCTATAGAAAATTTTGACAAAATTTTATTTCTATAGAAAATTTTGACAAAATTTTATTTCTATAGAAAATTTTGTCAAAATTTTATTTCTACAGAAAATTTTGGCAAAATTTTAGTTCTATACAAACTTTTGTCAATATTTTATTTCTATAGAAAATTTTATCAACATTTTATTTCTACAGAAAATTTTGTCAAAATTTTAGTTCTATAGAAACTTTTGTCAAAATTTTATTTCTATAGAAAATTTTATCAACATTTTATTTCTACAGAAAATTTTGTCAAAATTTTAGTTCTATAGAAACTTTTGTCAAAATTTTATTTCTATAGAAAATATATGAAATACTAGCCAGGCTCGTTTCGCAGCGCATTCCTGATTTTTTATAACTGAGAGACCATTTATTAAAACTTTTCTCATTCACTTGGAAGTACAGTTCTAAAGAACACTTTGCGTTAACTAAGGCAACCGTATTCTCCATAGTACATTTCGTGCAACACTTATTTTTAAGAGAGTTAACTCATGGAAGAGTTTGATGTATTGTGTATTATTTAAATTTCTCCGATCGACATTTCATAAAATTTTGATAAAAATTTTAATAAAGTTAGATTAAATGTGAATTCGGAAATTCGAAGTAAAATTCTTCCGACACTGCGTTACCTATTTTTAATAGCTGGATGATCTTTAAGGAAAATTTCAAATTTCGCGACTCTAATAGTAAAAGATATTCAGAATTATTAACATGGACCGCTCGTAAAATTATCAAAACAAAAAAATAATCCAGATATCCTTTTAAAGAGTAGGATCAGTCTGCCTACAGGCACTAAAAATTATGTAATATTTTTCAACCCATAGTTCCCTTTATATTTGCACAAATCGGAAATCTTGCTTTTTCGATTTTTAACGGGTAACGTCCCAGCAAAAAAATTTGGAAGTTCTTCTTAAGGCACAACTTTAAAAGCACTTCCAAAAATGTTCTCCCATAGATGTTCTTTATTTTAGCTGCACAGGATGTTTATTTGAGTCAATTTTTTATAACTCGCTTTTTTCATATTTTTAATGGGAAATTTAAGAATGGGTTAAAAACATATCAAAAATTAATAAAATTATTTAAATTTTGCCGAAAAAAATGCTAAATCCGAATTTTGGAATATATTTGATGTCAAACGTTCCAGACAACCGTTATAATGCTTTAAAAATCATAATAAATTTTAAAAATTATTTATTCGTCAAAATATCACAAAATTTCTTTATTCACATCCAAATCACTGGATTCGTATCACACCTTAGGAAGTGATGCGAATTCAGTGCAACGGCTGTTGAAATGGTGAACATCCGTCCTATGACAAGCCCATGTTAAAATCATCGCTTCTGTACCAATTTTGAACCACTTCTGGATTCAAAAAGAACATTTTCACTACTTTTTTAGCGACGCTTTTTTTGCTGGGGTATCTACAAACGTATGCTGAATATATACGGACGAAAAAGATTGTTTTTCATATGTTTCAGTGTAAAATTTAAATGTTTGGAACTCAAATTTGTAGCACATTATTGTTAGGTGCAAGCATATAATGTTTTTAAACTAGTATAACATGTATGGAACATATATGTTAATACGTTAGAACATATTATGTTTGAAACTTTTTAATATAACATGTATTGATGGAAACATATATTAATTTGGAAATTTCGTATAAACGCATATATGTTTAGAAACGTCAAAGAGAGAGAGAGAGAGAGAGAATACAGGAAAATTTTAAACAGGGCGAAAGAAACGAAACACTTCAACATAACACTGTGAGAGAATCAAAATTACAACAAATGGTTCTCCACACAGAAAAAAAATATTATCAAAATATTTGCAATTAAAAAGTTGATTGAAGTTGAAAAAAATTTTCAATTAATAATTTAATTGATACAATTAACTTTTTAATCAAACTCGGAAGACTAAGTCACTTAAAAAAGTAATGAACATTTTTTTTTTAATTTTTATACACTGCCACGCCACACTGTAGAACAGGGTATTATAAGTTAGTGCATATGTTTGTAACACCCAGAAAGAGACGCGATAGACACATGGTGTCTTTGGCAATAATGCTCAGGGTGGGTCCCTGAGTCGATATTACCATGTCCGTCTGTCCGTCCGTCTGTCTGTGAACACATTTTTGTGATCAAAGTCTAGGTCGCAATTTAAGTCCAAGCGCCTTCAAATGTGGCACATGTTCCTAATTTGGGTCACAATAGAACCCTATTGATTTTGGAGAAATCGGTTCAGATTTAGATATAGCTCTCATATATATCTTTCGCCCGATATGCACTAATATGGACCCAGCAGCCAGAGTTTTATACCGAGTTGCTTTAAATTTTGTACAAACATAACACTTAGTCGTATAGTCAAGTGTGCAAAATTTGGTTGAAATCGATTCAGATTTAGATATAGCTCCCATATATATCTTTCGCCCGATATGCACTTATATGGACCCAGAAGCCAGAGTTTTATCCCGATTGGCTTGAAATTTTGCACAAGGAGTACAAGTGGTAGTATAGTTATGTGTGCCAAATTTGATTGAAATCGGTTCAGATTTAGATATAGCTTCCATATATATTTTTCGCCCGATTTTCCGTCATATGACCACAGAGTTCCAAGTTATAGTCCGATTTACGTGAAATTTTGCACAGGGAGTAGAATTAAAATACTAAGTATGCATGTAACATTTGGTTGAAATCGGTTCAGATTTCTATATAGCTTCCATATATATGCTTTTCCGATTTGCACAAAAATGGCCAAAATACCCACATTTTCCTTATAAAATCGCCACTGCTATGTCGAAAACTTGTAAAAGTGTATATAGCACCCAACACATTTGATGGATTTGATATAGTATCGAAAATGTGGATTTACAAAGTGGTGCAGGGTATGATATAGTCGGCCCCGCCCGACTTTAGACTTTCCTTACTTGTTAAATAAAAATTTATTTCAAACAATCAATTTCTTAATCAAACTAAAAACACAAAGTCCGATAAGAAAGTAATTGAAAATTGTCACGTTTTTATACCCACCAACATAGAATTTTGACGGGGGTATAATAAGTTTGCATTCCGTTTGTAACACATTGAAATATCGAAATAAGGCGATATAGCCATGTCCGTCTGTCTGTTGTAATCGCTAGAGTGACCGCAACTTATATGGGGCAAAAAAATGTAATCGTGTTCGCCTTAACACCACAAAACGAATCCCCTTTCCAGATATTGGGATAGCCAAAATTTGAGCCCGATTAAACGACGTTAACACGTGCCGCTCGTCGCTCAAAATTTGAAAAAAAACGAATGTTTTGGCCAAAAAGTTGACGTATTGAGCCATAACTCGAGAACGGTAAATAATAAAAACACGCACGATATCACAAGCGATAGCTTATATTGTCCTTAAAGATTTATGTTATGAACAAACTTGTTGTAACTCTGAGTCAAACCGAGTTACGCCAGCCTTTAGCTTCGAAAACGCGACCTGGTGCCACTAGGAGCATTCGCCTCAACCCCACAAAACGAATCCCCTTTCCAGATATTGGGATAGCCAAAATTTGAGCCCGATTAAACGACGTTAACACATGCCGCCAAACTTTTTGGCAAAAAAATTCTTTTTTTTTTCAAATTTTGAGTGACGAGCGGCACGTGTTAACGTCGTTTAATCGGGCTCAATTTTTGGCTATCCCAATATCTGGAAAGGGGATTCGTTTTGTGGGGTTAAGGCGAACAAGATTCCGACATTTTTTTTTGCCCCATATAAGTTGCGTTCACTCTAGTAATCACGCTACACTCCTCAATAATGAAGCAATCGATTTTTGTCTGCAGGCAGGTCAAATTCGAAGATGTTCTATATCGCTACAGGTTTTGATATAGTCCCCATATAAACCGACCTCCCGATTTGAGGTCTTGGGTTTATGCAAACCGTAGTTTTTATCTAATTTGCATGAAATTTTAAATCTAATATTATTTGAGGACCATTAATAGGTGCTCCGAAAATGGTGAGTATCGGTGGTGAATGTTTTAGTATAGCCCCCATATAGACCGATATTCCGATTTTACTTTTTTGGCTTGTAGAAACCGTAGTTGTTGTTCATTTTTACTGAAATTGAAAATCTGGAGTTTTTTTTAGAACTATAAATAGGTATGTAAGAAATGATTTTATTGTTTGGGATTCTAGAAACCGTAGTTTTTACCAGGGATCCGGAGCGGAGCAAGCCCTTTTTTTGCCGGAGCGGGAGCGACATTTCTAACATCCGGAGCGGAGCGGGAGCGGAGCGGTTTCCAAATGAAAAACCGCTCCGCTCCGAATAAAATATTACTTGAATGAAATGTGTAACTTTGAAATTACACTGTGTAGGTAATTTCTAATTTACACTGAAAAAACAGTGAACCCACCAGGAAAGAAAATTTTAGTTAATTGTTGAAAAATTTGATTATTTGTAGAAAATTTTAACTAAACAGTATTATAAACGCAGATGTCGCTCCGATTTCGCAAAAACAAGTAAAAAATTTTCGACAAATTTGAGAAGATTTATCAGACAATATTATTATTTTTCACTTATTAAAGGAAACTTCGTAGTTTGAAGGAAAAAATTGGAGTTCAAAATTGCAAAAATGTCTTTAGTGCCATACGAAGTTCATGATGGACTCATTATTGGTAAAATTTACAAATATTAAGGAATTCTGAACTATTTTGTGGGAGACACGAATTTAGTTCATCTTTATACTTCAATTGTGTATAATTTTTTCTTCTGCTTTAGTTAAGTTAACTTACGTACGCAAAAAATTGTTAATGGCATGGAAACTTTCTTAAAACGTAATAATTCCATGTACTAAAAGACAATTAAATCAGCTTTAGTGAAATATAGGGTTCACTTTTTTTTGAGTGTAGCTAGTACTTAGCGTAGTGTGAGTAAACGTTTAAAAAGTACGATATGTATTTTTGTACGTACGTACATTGGGGAAAACACAACGTGTTTTTTAGTAATTGTTTTCAAAAACGGCAAATGTCAAAATATATATCTAGTATGTGTTGTAAAAGTAACAACAGTACTTTCGATCAATTTCATCCCGTATTACTACAAAGATGTTTGTAATGAACGTCAAATAAATGCAATTAAACGATCTTATTTATATTTAATTTTTTAGTTTTCTACACTGAAAAAAATATTGTCGTGAAGTCAAAGATTCCATGTCCTTAGAATAAGAATGCAAATTTTGCTTAACATGGAAGACGCATTTCTCTAAAATAAAGTTTTTTATACCCATCACCATAGAATGGTGACGGGGGTATAATAAGTTTGTCATTCCGTTTGTAACACATCGAAATATCGATTTCCGACTATATAAAGTATATATAAAGTATATATATATATATATATATATATATATATATATATATATATATATATATATATATATATATATATATATATATATATATATATATATATATATATATATATATATATATATATATATATATATATATATATATATATATATATATATATATATATATATATATATATATTCTTGATCAGGGCGAAATTCTAAGACGATATAACGATGTCCGTCTGTCCGTCTGTCTGTTGTAATCACGCTACAGTCTTCAATAATGAAGCAATCGTGCTGAAATTTTGCACAACCTCGTCTTTTGTCTGCAGGCAGGTCAAGTTCGAAGATGGGTTATATCGGTCCAGGTTTTGATATAGTCCCCATATAAACCGACCTCCCGATTTGGGGTCTTGGGCTTATAGAAATCGTATTTTTTATCCAATTTGCCTGAAATTTGAAATCTGGAGGTATTTTATGACCGTAAAGAGGTGTGCCAAAAATGGTGAGTATCGGTCCATGTTTTGGTATAGCCCCATATAGACCGATCTCCCGATTTTACTTCTTGGACTTATAGAAACCGCAGTTTTTATCCAATTTACCTGAAATTAGAAATCTAGAGGTATTGTAGGACCACAAATACGTGTGCCAAAAATTGTAAGTATCGGTCCATATTTTTGTATAGCCCCCATAGAGACCGATCTCCCGATTTTACTTCTTGGGCTTATAGAAACCGCAGTTTTTATTCAATTTACCTGAAATGGGAAATCTAGAGGTATTGTAGGACCACAAATACGTGTGCCAAAAATTGTGAGTATCGGTCCATGTTTTGGTATGGTCCCCATATAAAACGACCTCCCGATTTGGGGTCTTGGGCTTATAGAAAGCGTATTTTTTATCCAATTTGTTTGAAATTGGAAATCTAGGGGTATTTTCGGACCATAAAGATGTGTGCGGAAAATGGTGAGTATCGGTCCATATTTTGGTATAGCCCCCATATAGACCGATTTCCCGATTTTACTTCTTGGGCTTCTAGAATCCGAAGTTTTTATCCTATTTGCCTGAAATTGGAAATCTAGAGGTATTTTCGGGTCATAAAGAGGTGTGCCGAAAATAGGGAGTAGCGGTCCATGTTTTAGTATAGCCCCCATAATAACGATCTCCCGATTTAACTCCTTGGGTTTCTAGAAACCGTAATTTTTATCTGATTTGCCTGAAATTGTAAATATTCTGGTATTTTAGGCTCGGTCCATTTGGTAATGCCTCCATATAGACCGACTTCACTTGAATTGCTTGAAACTCAATGTAAAATTTCCAGATTTTACTTCTACATATTTAAGATTTCAAATCAAGACGTTATTTTATAATTTTCTTGCACACTTACAAGAGATGTTAATGATTCCTCTAAAACTCAAACAAAAATGGTTCTTATAAATCCAGAATCTGATATAGTCCTCATAGGTGAAATCTTTAAATTTATTTTCGGGAAGTGTCCTCAAGTCCACAAGCCCTCCTAAAATTTCAAAGGAAACCCTAATATTTGGTTCATGGTGGTGGGTATTTAATGTTCGGCCCGGCTGAATTTAGTGCTGTATATACTTGTTTTCTTGTCCAAAAGGCAATAAACTTTTGAATGAAGTTGCAATGTCCTTATAATTAAGTGATTTTACTTAAAAATGTGTATCATAACATGAAAGATAAAATTTTTGAGGTAAGGTCAACGTGACTTTAATAATTAAGAAAAATTCTTTAAAATTAATAAAATTGTCTTTAAATTTGTTTCCTTTTTGCATCTTGCCTACAAAGCAAAAAATCCTTAAAAAATGAGACATGTTTTCAACACTTTATTTTAAAGACGCTTTTTACTTGAAACATAGCATAATTTCTACTGGAAGTCGAGTCTTAATATGGAAAAAAAAATTACTCGTTAACTCGTTTTTAAAGGATTTTGATAACAACTGACGAAAAATCTAAAAAAATGAAAAATTAACATATGCTTCCTAGATTGCTTCCTTTAATGAAGTCAAAATGGATTTAATATTTCTGAAAAAATCTTCAAAATTAATAAAATATTTCAACACATTGTTTTAAAGTCATTATACCCTAAACCACATAGTGGTTAGGGTATAACAAGTTTGATCTGCCAAAAAATGTGCCTACAAGAAATATTGATTTTAGACCCCATAAAATATATACCGATCGACTCAGAATAACCTCCTGAGTCGATCTAGCGCTTGGCGTCCGTCCGTCCATCCGTCCGTCTGTCCATGTATTTGTTGTTCACAGGATTTCGGTCGCAATTATTAACCGATTTTGATGAAATTTGGTACAGGGAGTTTTTTTGGGCACAAGGACGTACGTTATTGAATTTGGAAGAAATCGGATCAAATTTAGATATAGCTCCCATATGTATTGCCCGATTTCGACAAATGGGGTCACGTTGCACTTTTTTTACTAACCGATCGTCGTCAAATTTAGCACAAAATAATCTTCTGTATCACCCTATAAGTCTGAAAATTGCATCGAAATCGGTTCAGATTTAGATATAGGTCCCATATATATGTATCGCCCGATTTTGTCAAATTAGGTCATAAAACCCTTATTTATCAACCCATCTTACTCAAAGTTGGCGAAATGTAATCTTCTATAGCACTAACTATATGTGCAAAAAATCATCGAAATCGGTTCAGATTTAGCTATAGCTCCCATATATGTACCGCCCGATTTTTCTAAATAAAATAAAACTCAATTGAACAAATAATACAATG